>NC_136524.1:25424468-25431968 GCF_053919585.1 Euprymna scolopes | reverse complement strand
AGAATACTTGTCCAACGTATTAGAAGTTCTACAGTGAAAAGTTGGGGGGTGGGTGCTGCTTGTCAAGTTAGGTAGAGGAGGAGGGGCATCAATGCTACGAGTTTGTTAGAAGATATTCCATTAAAGTACTTGGAAGCAAGTACAGAGATGCTACAATGCGGTGATTGGACAGGTGGTTGAGCTTGGTTGACAATGCGGGACTGATTAGATTGGAGAATAAGCCATGTAAAAAGTACTTTCAGAACAACACTTGTTGCATTTGATTTGATTCAATGTCCTTAAACAAATTTCGAATTAACTAGTCAAGGCTGATTTTATTTTTGCAACTTTCTTTGTCGCATCATCGCCTCATTCCTGTTCTTGTTTAGCCAGTACTTTCACGGAACGTGTTCTGTTGAACTCGGTACACTTGTATCCCACTCCCGTCTAGCAGCAAAATCTCCCCTTTTTACTGCAGATGCCGGAAGATTTTCTACTCTTATAACTTCTTTCTTTGGAATTCCCTCCCTGCTGACCATCTCCTTGACTATACAACCACGCAGAAATTTAATAATTTTTTCAGTCATATTCACCCCGAACAAGGCATATTGTAAGTGGCTACTATTTGGAGCCATGTCTATAGGAGGTAAATGAATTGTCTGTTCACATTACATTTAAACTTCTGCATGTTAGTACAGTCAGAGAAGCAAGAAACAGGGAGGGAATTCCAAAGTCTAGCAGTCCGAGGGAAGAAACTATTAGCATTAGAAAGTTTTTCAGCATATAGAGACCTAAACAGTGGGGTTTTGCTGATAGATGGGTTTGTCGGGAGTATGTATATCGATGGGGCACAAGTGCGGCGAGTTCATCAGAGCACATTCCATTAAAGTACCTGTAAAACAGAGACAGAGATGCGAAACTGCGGTGATGGGACAGAGGTTGGAGTTTGTTTGATAGTGCAGCACTGCCCACTGCAGCACCTATGAGATTTGAGAGTCTTTTTTTTAGATCCTGTCTGAGAGGAAGAGACTAGAGGTAGATGGACCAGCCCAGATGTGGCAAATGTAATGTGAACAAAAATATTGCTATTCAGTCCCCCCCCTCACACACGCACACACGCGCGCGCACGCACGCACACGCACACACACACACACACACACACACACACACACACACACACACACACACACACACACACACACACACACACACAATCCTTACTCTCCAATGGTAATATGCTTTTTAGCGATGACTAAAAAAAATAGTTTTCTAAAATCTTACTCTGCTTTAGTATTTATTTCACGTTGCATATTTTCGTCTCTTTTGTTTTCTTTCTGCTTAAAAAAAAATTATTTTTGACATTTTATTTTTATTTTCTTTGTTTTCTTTTGAATATTTTTTTCTTTTTTTTACTTTACTTTTTTAAAATCAGGTTGATATAGTTTTGTATTCTTACTGCATGTGGTGCTGCTGCGCTTTTTATTTCCATGCTGTTGCAACCACTTGCACTTTTTTGAATTGCAATTAAAAAATTGATGAAGTGACCATCTTTCTACTCGAAATACTATTCTCGGTGCTTGTTAAGATAGAGTCGACAGATCGATTAAAAATATATGTGTGTGTGTGTGTGTGTGTGTGTGTGTGTGTGTGTGTGGTTTTAAGCAAAAACAACAATACTTACTTTATTGTCATGTCAAAAATAGTAATATATCCAAAAATTATGAAAAATCATCGAGTAGAAAAATATTTATAGTTAAAAGTAATTTTACGGAAATTTGGGGAAAATTGCATTTTCCGTAAATATTGTGAACACTTTGAAAATTGCAAATATAGGGAACATACTTATCTCCCTTTTCGCCTATGCAATGGCTTCTTACATTTGTGGCCTAGACCTTATTTTAATAACACAATAGCAATTGTTCTACTCAATAAATTTTCGTAATTTTTGGATATATTACTATTTTCGACATAACAATTAAGTAAGTTCTTGCTTAAAACCACATATTAAAAGTCGATCTGTCGACTTTATCTTTAAAAAAAAGCACTATTTTCTTTGTGTTTGAATATTTAAGGTAATCTAGTCCCCCCTCTGTCTATACTTCTGTTTCGTTATCTTTCTTTTTCCTTCTTATTCTCTTTTTTGTTATTCTCTTTCTTTTTATTTTCTTTCTTTCCTCCTCATTTTTCCTCTCTCTCCCCTGTTGCTTTATATCCTTTCTACGTCTCTCTCTCTCTCTCTCTCTCTCTCGCCCTCCGTTCCTCTTTCTCTTTTTCTCTCCCACTTTGTTCTCTCTTCGTCCTTCTCTTTTTCTTCTTCCCCTGAACTTGTAAAAAAAAAAAAAATAAATACTTTCTATTTCGTTACTATAGCAACGCGCACTAAACCAGTAGAGGAAAAAAAAATGACAAACTTGCCTACAGCATAAAAATGGTGATGTTTTGTGTGTATGTGGGGTGGGTGGTGATAGTGACAAGCCTGCTGAGAGTATTATTGAATCCGTATTTCCTTGCCCTCTCCTCACGAGAGCAAAGTTAGACACAATGCTGATTTCTGATAGGGAGAACAACATTCAGCTAACCCTAAAGGGTCACTCTGGATTGGAAACAAATAACAAAAGAAATAATGACTCAATCTGGGAAGATTTTTTCTCTTTCTAAGTGAGGATAGCACGTGTACTACAACTTGAGCCTAACCCGGGCCGGACATTAATGAGTCTAAGTCAAAATTACTTAACGACGACGTCCAAATTGAGATCACATTTCATTTTGTCCCCTATTTTAAATATTGCATTATATGCACACACCTTACCCCGGAACAAAGCAGCAACAACGTCGAACGCATTTATTTTATTTTTTTATTTTTCAATATTCTACAGAATAATAGAGAACAATGAATAATACTTAATATATAAATAAACAAACAAAACCCTATGAGCTCCTATTTACAAAGCCTCCCCACGGGACAGACTTAGACACCAGGGTCGTTTTTTAACGTGGAGAAAAAGGAACAAAAATAAAAAAATTGTCTCAGTAGTGAAGGGAAGGACATCCACTGACAAAGAACAAGAACAAATGTTACCGAAGGCAAGATAAGTTACTCTTCTACATAGCCAGATATTTTTTGTTTTTAACTTATTTTAAAGTGTTTATTTAGTTTGAAACAAAAGTGGTGTCAAGTAACCCACTCAATAAATATCGGCAATCGTGCGAAAATGTAATGTTCTACTATTAATTTTGTTTATTTTTCGATTTCTGACCGTCTAATGTTGACTATTTCTTTCTTGGGTAAAGTTTTACGACGTGCCTCAGCGTATTATAAACACCCCCACCTCCCCATGTAAAGAACGGCTATCGAATCCCCGCCCCGCAACATCGAAAGCCGTTCTTAACACGGGGAGGTTGATGGTGTTTATTTCAAAAGCCGTTCTTAACATGTGGCGGTTGGGGTTGTTTATACTATGCTAGGGCAGGTCGTAAAAAATACCCTTTCTTGTACTAACTTAAGACTCGACATTACTTTCAAAGTACATAAACGCTTTAAAATAAGTTAAAACAGAAACAAAATCCATGTAGGTAAAGGAGTAACTTATTTTGGGATTTGGTAACATTTACTTGTTGTATATTTATTTTTTTAACCATTTCTTTTTTCCTTTTTTTTTTCTGTCTATAGTAATGAAAAAAAAAATGTTCCCAAAAAGCAAAACAAAATGGAAGCAAAACCATGGACTCTTAGAAATCTTAATGTTTTATATTTAAAAAAAATTGCAGCAAAAGTATGTTTATATGAATCTGAGCAATAATCGATCGCTCAATTTTAAGTAGTGCATTTGCATTCATTATTGATTTTCATTGATGTATTATTGATTCGTTTAGGGCGATTATTTGGAATCAGAAATCTGAGGGGGAAAAATGGGAACTTTAGGGGGATATCGAAATGGGTATTGGAATCGAAAAGTTTGGGCCTATTTTCCGATGCCAAATTTTCTTTTCTTTTTATTTGATTTTGTTTAAAACAAAATCTTCCACTGCTTGTAGTAATAATAAAATGATAAATGTTTATTTATTTTCAACTACCAGTAAAACTAAATTATATAGATCGCCTCCTCATGATTGTGTTTTTTTTTTTACATTTGAGAAAATAGATGCACGTTTATATGAAACTATTTGTAAATATATATGTATATGAATAAATATATATGTATGTATGTATGTATGTATGTATAAATGTGTATATATATATATGTATATTATGTATGTATATATAAATGTATGTATATATATGTGTATGTATCTGTATATATGTATATGTGTATGTATCTGTATATATGTATATGTGTATGTGTATATGTACATATATGTATATATATATATATATGTATAAGTATATATATATATGCATATATATGTATATATATAGATATAGTCATAAATGTATATACATGCATATATATATACGTATATATATGCATATGTATATGTATATCACCATATATATATGTATGCATATATGTACGTATATACGCATATATGTATGTATATATGCATATGTATATGTATATATGCATATATATATGTATATATGCATATATATGTATATGCGCATATGTATATATATAGACACATGCATATATATGTATATATGCATTTATATATATATATTTATATATGCATATGGATATATATATGGATATTTATATATGTGTATATATCTATATATTTATATATGCAGATATTTATATATGCATATATTTATATATATGTATATGTATTTACATATGTATATTTATGTATATGTATTTACATATGTATATTTATGTATATATATATATACATATATTTATATATATTGATATGTGTATATATATCTATCTATATATTTATATGTGTATATATGTCTGTATATATATATATATATATTTATATATATATATTTATATGTATATATATTTAATTATATATATATTTATATATATATATTTATATATATATATTTATGTATATATATTTATATATATTTATGTATATATATTTATATATATATATTTATATATATATATATTTATATATATTTATATATATACATTTATATATATATTTATATATATATATTTATATATATACATTTATATATATATATTTATATATATTTATATATATATTAATATATATATATATATATATATATATATATATATATACATATATATATATGAAGCCTTTGAGATTTGAAAAAAGAGGGAAAATTTACTCGCCCCAAAATAATTTTACTTGTCCGACTTTATGTCTTTGTTTCAGTCAATAATAGTAAATAATTTTACAACATTTCAAGAAATTACCGTGTGTATAATCTTACAAAAATATTTGTAAATCAACTATTTTATTACTAATTATTATTATTGTAAATCAACTATTTTATTACTACAAACATTTCAGTAAATATTCAACAAAACGTTAAAATGCAACACCAGTTTCTTTATACAGCATCATTCATATTATTGTTCCATAGAAATAAGAATCATTTCTTCGGATGCTGATACGTAGTATCAAAATGACAATTTCAATATAAATAATTCAAGACTGACTGTGTTTATTGGTACCGTTAGAAAACGAATATATCTAACTTTATACACAAAGAAAACATAATGTAAAATCACACTCTTGAAATAAATATTTTTTAAAATGCAAAGCAAATATTAGTGATTCATTTTTTCATTAAAACATTTCAATATGAAGTCTCTAATTCAAAAATATTCTGGAACACACAATTGGGTATCGACGATTTTTTGAAAGTTGCGCAGAAAAGAGCATGCAAATATCTGAATTTATATAATTGAGAAAAATATGAGTACTTAGTTGTTGTATAATTTAATTTTCGGTGCGTGCTTGACGGAACGATGCGTTTTTTCCTCTTTCAAATGTTCGTCTTTACTTTTGGAAGCGTGAAGTATATGTAGTTGTAGCGCCGAGGAATTTTTTTTCAAATGAATTTCAAAATCAGAGAGCTAAATGAAGGCGACATTTTGACTACACGCCGAAAGTGTAAATTTGACCTCTTGTTGACCTTTAGCGTGCCCACTCTTTTTTCAATAAGATATTCCAACGGTCTTACAGCTAGAGATAATAGAATTCACAAATGATGAGACATAGGTCATTCTAAGTCACCGCATATTTGAAGGTCGTAAAATAAATAAGTTTTTCCTGTTTCTTTTCTAAAAGAAATTTTATCGACTGGCGGGCTAGTGATTTACGACTTTTAGTCTCACCAAGAAATTTTCAATCGACTGTGGCGACCGGTTGTGTAAAGTCTCAAAGGATTATACATATATATATATATATATATATATATATATATATATATATATCTGTATATATATATATATATATATATATATATATATATCTGTATATATATATATCTGTATATATATATATATATCTGTATATATATATATCTGTATATATATATCTGTATATATATATATATATCTGTATATATATATATATATCTGTATATATATCTGTATATATATATTTATATCTGTATATATATGTATATATATATTTATATCTGTATATATATATATATTTATATCTGTATATATATATATTTATATCTGTATATATCTGTATACATATTTATATCTGTATATATATATTTATATATGTATATATATGTTTATACGTGTATATATATGTATATATATATATTAACATATGTATATACAAGTATATATATTAGTATATGTATATATATGTATACATATTTATATATATAAATGCACGTATATTTATATATGCATATATATATGTATATATGTATATTTATATATGTATATATACGTATATATATGTATATATATATATCTGTATATATATCTATAAATGTATATATTTATATATGTATATATATATACATTTATACATGTATATATACATTTATACATGTATATATTTATATATTTATGTATATATTTATATATTTATGTATATATTTATATATTTATGTATATATTTATATATTATGTATATATTCATATATGTATATATATATTTATATGTATTTATATATGTATATATAGATTTATATATGTATAAATATTCATATATGTATATATATATTTATGTATGTATATATATATTTATGTATGTATATATATATATATATATTTATGTATGTATATATATTTATGTATGTATAAATTTATATATATAAGCATATATACTTATATATGCATATATATGTGTATATATTTATGTATGTATATATATATTTATATATATATGTATATATATTTAGTAATGTGATTGATAATTTAAAAATCAAATTATAATTAAATTATAAACCCGTTTCATAAGAAGGAACAACAACAAAATCAATTATTTGTACTATCGTTTCGGAAAACAATTTTTATTTTGTGGTAGACATCAAGTTACGGACAATAATTATTACATATAGTTTTTTATAAAACAAGGTTTCGAATTTTAAACCTTAGCGTCCGTTAATCAAAAGTACGCTAATGG
>NC_136524.1:25389468-25419468 GCF_053919585.1 Euprymna scolopes | reverse complement strand
TTACTAAGCAAATTTCATCCCAAAGCACAAAACCAAAACTGTCTTGCCATAACACTATATATTGGTTTAAGAATATAGGCTCTTAATTTCCAATCGCCATAAAAATTTTAACCAAAGAATAGTATGATAATCTTAAAAAGACCTGCAAATTTTCATGTAGTGTCGTCTCATAGAACCAAAGATATGAACAAACTGACTACCGGTATAGATATATCCATATATATAAAATTGCCAAAAATGCTCGTATCTTTGGTTCTATGGGATGAAACTTCATAAAATTTGCAGGCTTTTCAAAGATTATAATACTATTGTAAATAAAAAGGAATATATATTTTTAAACCAATAAAATATGCCCAAATTTACCTCGATTTGTATATATATATATATATATATATATATATATATATATATATATATATATATATATATATATATATATATATATATATATATATATGTATATATATATAGTGTACTGACAAGTTAGCTTATAGTTTTGCGGCTTTGGGATGAATTTTGCTTAGTTTTTTTTTTTGCTTGATTATCTCCCCTGTGGCCTTGCCAGACCACTAATATACTGTGTGTGTGTGTGTGTGTGTGTGTGTGTGTGTGTGTGTGTGTGTGTGTGTGTGTGTGTGTGTGTGTGTGTGTGTGTGTGTGTGTGTCCCATAAGTATACCGGAAGCAGTAATTTTCGCATTTTATCTTATCGAAGAAACGCAAGTACAGTAATGAGTAACTGAAACGGGTCGGATTCTTGCTGAGAGAAGTTGAATAGATGAACCGTCGCAAATTAGGGTTCTCTTCATTTATAACATTCAACAACCTAAGAAGAGAGAGCGAATGTATGTGTGAGAGGTAGATAGATAGATAGAGAGAGAGAGAGAGAGAGAGGGGGGGGGAGAGAGATACAGAGACAGAGACAGAGAGAGACAGATGGAGTGCTTTTATTGTGCCGATCAATACATTATTCCCCTCCCCCTTTTGGCCCTTCCAATCGACTGCGCCACACCTCGGTAGGTGTGAGATTTTTCTTTTAGGAGACAGAAAGGAATCATAAAAATAGGGTGAAGAAGAAATGCGGGTTTAAGGAGCGGGGTTGGTGAGCTGGGAAGTAAAAGAGTGTGAGGGATCTTTCCCTCACCCCCTGTTGGAGCGATGATGACTTTTTTACATGGAGAGGGGGGGGGGCGAGGGTTGTATGTTTATTTGTGTGCTCCCGTTTTTATTATTATTATTATTATTATTATTATTATTATTATTATTATTATTATTATTAGTAGTAGTAGTAGTAGTAGTAGTAGTAGTAGTATCCTCGCCTATTATTACTCTTCACCTACCTCTCACTGTTTAAAGCAGTTATTTTTTTACGGCATGCATCATCGCAGTCGCAATGAACTGTCAGTTCTTTAGTACGACAGGGGCGCGCTCAAAAAAAAATAAAACAAAAACGTTTTCATTACGTTAAGAGGGCGAAACGAATCAATGGGTGCTTGTTGACTTGCTCTTTTAACATGAATTCCAACTAGATTCAACTTTGTCTATTAAAGGTCGTGAAATAAATCACTTAATTTCAAAGCGCTGTCTTATAGTAAGCAGACTTTAATGTATTTATAATTGATTGAAATAGACTTTGGCGATTTTTCAGAAGAGCCAACAAAGCAAAACAGTGGATGAATTTAAAAAAAAAAAAAGCTAAAGTTTAAACTTTCTTTCCACCTTAACAATCACCTTTAACTTTGATATGTTTTCGAGTATACTAGGCACCGCCAAAAATGGCCGAAAAATCAAGTTGTTGTTTTTTAAAACGAAATTACATTTATTAAAATCCATTATTTCTGAGTAACTTTTTTTTTCCAGAAAGATAAAACCCTGAATTTTATCATATAGAAAGCAGAATAATGTAAAACTTTTTCTACTATTTTTAATTAAATTTGAAATGTTAAATTTTCCCAAAAAGTTAACAATTGGCGGTTTTTGTTTTGCACAAAAAACGTATATAAATAGTTAAAAAAAAAAAAGAAGGTTTTTGAAAGAATTAATTTGTTTATTTCTTGTCTAACTAAGATTTAGGGTGATTTTCTATGAGAATATGCAAAAATATTATAATATAAGTACCTGGATTTCAAATAGTTCCACTTATTCATATAGGCAACCAGTTACTTCGAGTCGATTTGATTACTGTTTACATTTGTACTTGATAAAAAGCAAACTACGGAAGACCAAAAAGCCCAAAAAAAAAAAACTTATTTTTCAGTGACGAACATTTCAATGTATTATTAACGCTGAGGCTGGCCAGTACCAGATGGGTGACCATTTGTATGAGTTTGGTTTTTAATGTGTATGTGTGTGGGGGCCAGGCTCTCCAAAATGGGGAGGGGGGCAATTTAAAGCAGAATAAAAAAATTATTTCAGCGCGTTTGGTCCACCGTAGTCGAAAGGCGGCAAACGTTTCTAAACTTGATGGAAAAAATAATGATATTTTTAACACAAAGGGCACAATATTTATCGAATGTTTTTTTGTATCGATTCTTCAAAGCATGTCCTGTTTAATAATGGTTATGCATTATTCAGCTCGCTAAAAAGAAATTGTTAATTTATTAATCAAAGATTTTAAAATGGCTTTTTTCGTATAAATATTTAAAAAAATTTTTTTTGTTTTGCTTAACTTAAATTAATTATTTTACTTAACATATTCACCGAATTTCACACTTCAAAACTCAAAAGCGGGATAATTAAACACAATCGAAGTTCTGATATTCAGACATCAAAATAAGGTATGCAAACAAGATTTTTTTTTTTAATCTATAATCCCGTCTCTTACAAAAACAACATAATATGTTTTGTTCAGTTTCAGATGATTATTTTAAGCATATTTGGAACCCCCTCAAAACAAGGGGGGGGGGGGCTTGTAAGCAAAAAAAAATATATATATATAAATATTGTTTATGAAAAATAAGTACACTGTTATAAAGTTCATTCTTCTGTTAATAATCGCTGAAAATTTCGTATTGATTGGATAATTACCTGATTTTTGGTAGATTTTTGAAAAGACTGTCCGTCAAAAAGTACTTACCTGCCCCCCCCCCCCAGTTTTGGCGGTGCCTAGAGTATACTGAAAACGAATATCACAGTAACAGCGCAGGGAAGTAGTTTTCTGGATATCAAAATATTTTTCCAATGTATTATTACTTAAAAAAATATCAATGACGTTTGCGATTCTTAACATTGGAGAGGAGGGTGGGTTTTGTAACATGCATGCGCATTAGTGCTTTTCAGTTGGGAAAAGCATGACCTCCAGTAAAAACATAATCGATTACATTGGATTATAAAAGTTCTTATATCCAGAAAATTACTTGTCTGCGCCAAATTGAAATGTGATATTCGTTTTCAGCATACCTTAAAAATAGTCAATTTACTGGTGAATATTGAGGTGGAAAGAAAGTAAAAAAAAAAAAAAAAAACTACTAAAAACAAATACACAACAAACACATGCTACCAAAGGCAAGCTAAGTTACGCTTCTACTTACTAGAATATGTTTTCTTCGTTTTAATTTATTTGTTTTTTCTTTTTAATTAAAAGTAAAGGTAGTGTAAAGCTTGTTGTGTTAAAACAAAAGAGACATAGTTGAGTCTTGATAATCGCTTAAATATCGAAAATTAAACAAAATACTGTTAGAACATTACATTTTCATACGACTGGATCAGACCATCAGACAAGAGAAAGAAAGATGATTACAAAAAAAATGTCTCTTAAAATAATCAATAACCTGTTGAGTGTTGTTAAACTCTTTTCTTTTATTCATGTACGCGTTGAATCTATTGTGTTGAATTTTGCCATTAAAAAGTGTAAAATCTACATCCATCCGACTATGGAAAAAATGGACGAAATATGGCCGAACTGAGTGTATTTAATTAATATGTGTGTGTGTATATATATAATAAATAATATATATATAATAAATGAATATATAAACAAATTATATATATATATATATATATATATATATATATATATATATATATATATATATATATTTACATTTTCACCCCAAACAAGGCACATTACCACTTTGGTGTAGGGGGTTACTATCAGGGGCAGCAACTACTGGGGCACTATGTTGGGATTTGGGTAGCAAGATGTCGGTTCACATTACACTTGAACTTCTGCATGTCAGTACAGTTAGGGAAGCAGGGACCTGGAATAGAATTCCAGAATCTAGCGGTTCTGGGGAAGAAACTACTGGAGTAGAAAGATCTTTTACATCCAGGAATCTCTACTGTGTGGGGGTGGGATTTAGCTGCCTGTCGGGTTTGTCGAGGGTGTCTACGTCGTGGGGGCACAAGTGTCTGCAGTTCGTCAGAGCATTCATCATTAAAGTACTTGTAGAACAGGCAGAGGGATGCAACATTTCGTCGATGGGACAGAGGCTGAAGCTTAGATGCCAGTTCAGGGCCTATCAGATTGGCGAATCTCTTTTGAACCTTGTCTAGGAGCGAGAGACTAGCAGCAGATGCACCAGCCCAAATGTGACAACAATACTCCATACATGGGCGAATGGTGGCCTTATAGAGGGGCAGGATACTTTCAGGTGTCATTAGTTTTCTATATATATTTCATTATACTGTCATTAATAGACGAGTGACTTCATGAAGGTTAATTAATTGCTGTTATCTTTTGAAAAAAACAACCCCAACCTTCATTTATTCATTCTTTTGTTCCTTATTAGATGATTAGTTTCATTTAACTATTACGCTCAGCTCTATTTATGCATATTTTCTACATTCTGCATAATTGCGTAGCATTTAGGATAAAACGGTTCTAGCATGCTCACACACACACACACACACACACACACACACACACACACACACACACACACACATATTAATGAAAACAAAAGGATGTGGTGTTTACCTGATATACGCAATGGTAAACTTCAAACTAATATAAATAACAGTATTTATATATTGAAAATTTAATCCAAACCGAATTAAAAAAGCTCAATACGTAATAGAGAGTAGAGCGTATTATAAGAGAAAGAAAATTAAAACTGTAAGGGGAACTTTACAATCAAAATTTATTGTTCAACTGAATACTCCAAAAAACAATTTACAAAGTCCTTATTCTGCAGAGTTTCAAAGAATGATATTCTTGTTATTCTTCTCATCAGAGGACATAAAGAAATCAGCAAATTATATTTGTAGCAATATTAATGCATTAAGTGAAACCGCAATTTATTGTAGTTATTTGGCAATTTATAACTACAATAAATTGCGGTTTCACTTAATGCCTTAACTAGCAAATTCTAGCATTGCTACAAATATAATTTGCTGATTTCTTTATGTTCTCTGATGAGAAGAATAACAAGAATAGCATTCTTTGAAACTCTGCAGAATAAGGACTTTGTAAATTGTTTTTTGGAGTATTCAGTCAAACAATAAATTTTGACAACAACAATCTACTGAAATAATATAGATTCCATTCTGCAAGATTAACGGCTGATGTGCTGACTGTAATATCACATATGCTCAATTGATCTATTGACAGATGCTGCATATCTAGAGCAATAGCTCTTGAGATATAAAAGATATTTGATAGAATTTTGCACAAAGGTTTGTCTTATAAGCTAGCTATGGAATATCTGAAAGCGTCCTTATTTTCATCAAATTATTTTCTTTCTGATAGATGTATAAAAGTAGTTGTTGATAGACAGAAATCTGAAACACTTAGTATCAATACCGGCATGCCTCAAGGATCCATTCTGGGACTAACCGTCTTCCTAATCTTTATCTAAAATCTCCCAAATCACATTCTAAGGTCAGACGACACAACCATTTATGACAATACTTCAAAATAATCAAGCTCTTTGTATTTCTTTTTTCCCCAACATGGGGCATATATAGTATAATGGGGAATGCAGTTTGCTGGCTATATATCTGAAACCAAGATTCTCTCCTTTCACAACCAACGCTGGGGTGCTCACTTCACCCCAGTTGAAATAAATGGCTCTCTCGTTGAAAAAGCCCCCTTTGATAAGCTTCTAAGACTTACCTTCACTCCAGACCTAAAATTGGAACACTTACATCAAACGTGTTGTTAAGATCACTTAAAAAAATAGTTGCATCATTCTACCGCTCCAGAAAGTATCTCACTCCTAACACAATCCTCTGCTTATATAAGAGTTAAATACGTTCTACAATGGAGTAGTGTTGTCACAGCTGTTATTGTTAGTGCTAAAGCCTTTAAAAACATGATTAAACATAAGTAAATCTAAATGCTATGTTAATTTAAGTTTCTTTTCATGACTAATGCTTGTGTCTTCACTTTGCTCCAACTGAAATGAATGTCTCTCTCCTTTAAAAAAAAAACCTTTAATAAGCTTCTGGAACTGATCTTCACTTCAGACTTGAAATAGAAGATTTAAATCAAACCTGTTGCTATAGTTGCTTAATTCCCCCACTCTTTATCCGTGCCTAAACCTAAACGTAGATCCCATGAACAAAGCTTCTTTCTTAGAACCGCACGCCTGTGGAACTCTCTTCCGTTTTCCTGCTTTCCAGCTGGCTACAGTATGGTTGTCTTCAAGTCCAACGTGAACAAATTCTTGATAAGCTATCTCTTTAAGTAATCCAATTTACCAAATTTCCACTACTAACGATTACTACATGTTCCCTTTGACCACTGTACACTCATTAACCCTTATCCTCGAGTGGCCTCCGGGCCTTGATAAATGGTGACTCTTTTGTAAAAAAAAAAAGAAAAATAAATCGATGATTTGATAATTCTACCAGAAACCAGAAAATACTAGGTTGAGAAGAAAGTTCTTGCGAAATTTTAAAGTTTGATTACAAATTACATATTTTCAAATAAGTTTTTGTTATAATACCTTTACTTTATATATCATTTTAAAGTAGGTTTTTTGCTCTACCTAGTCGTTTGAATTACAATCGTCTTAAAACAATTATGTCTTCTTTTCAGAACGTTGAATACAAGATGGGGGGAAAAAAGCAAATCTGCAGAATTTTCTTATTTCAATTCAAGCTAGGCCAAAAAGCTGCTGAAACAGCTTGCAATAACAACAAAGCATTTGGCCCAGAAACCACTGCTGAACACACAGCACAATGGTGGTTTAAACATTTTTTCGGTGTCAAGATGATGAGCATAGTGGTCGCCCATCAGATGTTGACAATGATTAAAAGCCTTAGTCGAAGTCAATCCACGTTTGAGAACTTGCTTCTGAATTAGACGTAATGTTGAAAAAAATTGGAAAGACAAAGAAACCTGATAAATGGGTGCCTCACAAATTGAACAACAACCAAAGAGAAATGCCATTATGAAGTGTCATCTTCTCTTCTTTTATGCAACAAGAATGACCACTTCACGGGTCGTGACTTGTGATGAAAAGTGGGTTGTTTACGATAAACGACGATGCTTAACTTAGGGGTTAGGCACCGACGAAGCTCTACGACATTTCCTGAAGCCAGAGTTTCACCAGATTAAGGTCATGCTGACTGTTTGGTGGTCTGCAACCGATCTCATCGATTACAAATTTTTTTAATGCAGGCGAAACCATTACGCTGGACAAATATTGTCAACAAATAGGTAAAATGCATCAGAAACTTTGACGACAACTCCCAGTATTAATCAACAGAAAAAGCCCAATTCTCCTCCATGATAATGCGAGAATGTACATTGCTAAACTAACATTCATAGCAAAAACTCGTCTAGCTATAACCACTGTAAATAATTTTCCTTTCTCCTTCTCTGTACCTAAAACTAAACAGAACTTCCATAAGTTAAGTTTCTTCTGTTTATGGAACACAATACCATGGGGCTGCTTCCCAGGTGACTATAGCATGATCATTTTCAAGTCCAATGCTAACAAATTCTTGTTGAGCCATCCTCTTAAATAATCTAATTTCTGTTAGTTGCAACCAATCTTCACATTGTTGTTTTCTCACTGTCCTCCAAAATCATTTACCATTATCCTCAAGTGGCCTATGTGCCTTGATAAGTGTTGCCGTGTTCGTACATAAAAAAGTTTTTTGTTTTTTTTAATGTAAAAAAAAAATTTGGTTCCCCAGAAAAAATGGTTAATTTTAATAGGAACAAAAATACCGGAATAGCTCTGCCGGTATTCAAGGAATCTCAAGCAACAGACAATAAATCCATCATCCCTCTGAAAAGAGAAGGAAACACTTGGGAGATAGCCTTCTCATGCCAAACTTACTACACTTTGATCCCAGCCAAGTAATAAGCTTTAAACAACCTTAGACAGAGAGAAGTTTTGCAGAGAGAAGTTTTGCAGAATAGTAACTGTTCTAATTGAAACAGTTTTTGGAGGTTTTTTTTAACAATGTAAATTTTTTTCTGATACTTTAATTTCGATCAAGTTTCTTGAGGACTGATCCAAGAGCTCCGATTACAACTAGAATCATCTTTCTCTTTTTGCTCCAAAATCTAGCTAATTATTCTTTTTTTTTTTTAGCTCCTTTTTCTTTCTTTCTTTTCTTTTTTTTTCTCATTTTGATCATGTCCAATCTTGTTCAACAGCCATGATATCAGCACGTCTGAACTCAAGTTTTCTATCATTTTATATATTAGACTAGCAGGTGTACCCGATGTTGCCCGGGTGTTTGGGGGTTGGGTAAATCAAAACAAAATGGAAAATAAAGAATAAGTGAATGTGATAACTTTTTTTTTTTTTAAATCGGACAAACAAAAACAAAAAACAAAAAAGCAAATGTGATGAAAAAAAAAAAAAAAGTGATGCAAAATAAAGAATAAGCGAACATGAAAGAAATAACCAATTGTTTAAATGTTAAAACTTCTTAAAAAAATAGGAAAAAAAACAGCGAACGTGATGAAAAAAAAAAAAAAGATTGAAAAAATGGTATAAAAAACTCTGTTCCAATATTAAAACTTTAAAAATCGAAAAAAAAAAAATCTGATATCTTGGCTTGAAGTGCAATTTTAAGATACAAACGCTGCCACTATAACGACTGAGCTATGATCACGTGAGCGAAGTTAGGTTGTTTTTTTCTATATTTAAACTAATTCAAGAAAGAATGTTTTTGCATGTGCGTGTTTGGCTAAATTATTATGAAGGAACGATTTTTTGCTACTCCTCCCTGTAGAAAAGTCCCAGTTAAGGGTGAAGGTTTTTGGCCAATTTTTCGATATTTGAAGGGTCGTGCTTCAAAATGATACCAATCTCGTGAAAATCCGTCGCCTCTGCCAAAAGTTTTTGTGAGGCATACAAACATAGATACATACGTATGAGCAGACAGGTGAGATTTATATAATAGACTAGCGGGGGGTACCCGGCGCTGCCTGGGTGTTTAAAGGTGTGTGTGGTTTTGGGTAAATCAAAACTCTGGGTTAAAATAAAAAAAAAGTTTCGGTAGGTGAGTATAAGGATCGAACCTGAACCCTTGAGGCAAAGTTGGAAATTAAAGTGTGAAAAAAAACGTGCGACGCTAACCACTGAGCCACCACAACATACTAACGGAAACACGATTTAATTTATTTAATTACTTAGAATTGACAGGTGCACATTTTAATGACTTAATGAGGTCAACTTTGACTGCAGGGTAGTATTTTATTTAATGCGGGAATGCTTTTTTTATTTTTATTTTCCCAAGATGTTGCTGGGGGGGGGGACCAACTCCTCTAGTCCAAATTGAATAGCAATTGTCTGATATAAGGAAAATATTGCCACATTCATCAAAGCTGATTTCTTTCGGACATTTCCAGCGATCGCGACCGGAAAAATACCGCCAGAATTAGTGTCGCTTTTATTATACGAAAAAGCCTAATCCACATGCAGCGAGCGAAAAATGTTGAATATTTATCTTCCCGAAGTCGAGCAAATTAAATAGACAGGCGATCTCCGTTGTTAACTTGGAGATATTATGATTTATATGTCATATAAAAAGTTTTAAGAAGTTGTGAGCTGACCGATCGCTTCTTGGAAAAAAAGCTTTTCTTGGATATACACAAAAAGCGAACATACATACCCACATTTTCGCTTTTATATATATAGACTAGCGGGGGGGGGGTACCCAGCGTTGCCCGAGTGTTTGGAGGTATGTGTGGTCGGGCCGGGGTGGGGGGTGTTAATCAAAACCTAGGAATAAGCGAAGTAAAAAAAACAAAAAAGAAAACAGAAAAACGAATGTTAAAACTTATCTGAAAAATAAAGCAGGAGGTACCCGGGCGGTGAGGGGGGGGGGTAATCAAAACATAAGAATAAGCGAAGTAAAACTAAAAAAACAACAACAACAAAAAACAACTAACGTAAGGCAAACAAACGATGTTAAATGTAAAAATCGGAAAAACAAAAACAAAAAAGAAAACCGAAAAACGAACGTTAAAACTTCTTTAAAAAATCTGAAAAATACCCCCCCCCCCAAAAAAAAAAACGCGTGAAAAACGGCTTAAATAAGCCTGTTTCAATATTAAGATTTAAAAAATCGGTGGGTATATGGCGTTGGCCGGGTGTTTTTGGGTGTGTGTGGTCGGTGGAGGTGGGGGTGTTAATGAAAACCTATGAATAAGCGCAGTAAAAAAAAAACAGAAAAGCAAACATTACGTGAAAAATGGTTTAAATAACCCTGCTTCAATATTTAAATTTAAAAAGACATCTCACACCACGATTCGAACCCAAAACGTTTAGATAATGACCCAACGCTCTAACCAACTGAGTTAACACGACGTACATGAAATTGTGCCAGTTCTTATAATATTTAAACTAAATCAGGTTATGACGTTGTCTGACGCATGCATAGAACCGATCTCGTCATTTTTTTGTTTTTGCAGAAAAAAAGAAAGAAAAGAAAAGTGCTGATTGCAGGATGAAAAAATTAACGTTTTTGGCCAATTTTTCGATATTTGTCGGGCGAAGAATGGGGCTTTCATATGAGGCCAAATTTGTGAATTTTTGTTCAGTCTGTAAAAAGTTTTTAACAGACATACAAACACACATACATATATACATTTTCGCTTTTATATATACACACTAGCGGGGGGGGGGCCCGGCGTTGCCTGAGTGTTTTTAGGTGTGTGTGGTTGTTAATGCAAAGCTAACAATAAGCGAAGTAAAAAAGAAAACATAAAAATGAAGCAGGGGGTACCCGGGGGCGGGGGGTAATCAAAACATCGAAAAAAACACAAAAAAATCTAACGTAAAGCAAACGAACGATGTTAAATGTAAAAATCGAAAAAACAAAAAAGATAACAGAAAAAGGAATGTTAAAACTAAAGATAAAAAAAAAGAACATGTGAAAAATGGCTTAAATAAGTTTGTTTCGATATTAAAATTTAAAAAATCGGTGGGTACCCGGGTGTTTTTGGGTGTGTGTGGTCGGTCGGGGTGTTAATGAAAACCTAAGAATAAGCGCAGTAAAAAAAAGAAACAGAAAAACGAACATTATGTAAAAAATGGCTTAAATAACACTGGTTCAATATTTAAATTTAAAAAATCGAAAAAAAAAGAAGACATCTCACACCACGATTTGAAGCAAAAACGTTTAGATAATGAACCAACGCACTAACCAACTGAGCTAACACGACGTACATGAAATTTAGTCAGTTCTTCAACTATTTAAACTAAATCAGGTCATGACGTCATCTGACACATGCGTAGAACCGATCGTCGTCATGAGAGGACGATTTTTGTTGCCCCCCCCTCCCTGTAGAAAATTGTCGATTTCGGGGTGAAAAAATTAACGCTTTTGGCCAATTTTTCCATATTTTTCGGGCGAAGGATGGAGCTTTAATATGATACCGAGTTTGTTCAGTTTTGCTCTGTCTGTAGAAAGTTTTTAGCGGACACATAAACACACATGCATACATACATACACACATTTTCGCTTTTATATATATAGATTATTATTATTACTCACTAGGAGTTCTCACACAGGTCATTATCAGATATTACACACTGATAATAACCGGGAGTATTCCTTGGAGTCTAGGTGACAGCAAGTCTGCCTAGATTTCAAGTGCTCTCTGCCTTTTTTGATAAACATTGCAAATGATATTTTGTTATTGCAACAGCTGCTTCTCGAACGTCATCCACGCTTTTCACGTGATCTTGAATGTTATTTTCATCTCCAACATGATCTCCTTTTTAAAGCCTTTATTTTTCTTTACTGGTGACGTCATTTCGCATGCATTTATATATGCACATCAACACTATGTTACATAGTTTAGGTGAGCTGGTTTCCATTCAAAGTTTTTCCTTACAGTTTCAGTATCTTCATTGTTGCATTGTATGGTCTGTTTTCCCTTTTATTCCAATTATTGCTAGTCCTTTCTTTTCCAAGTTTTTTTGGAACTGTTTCTAGTGCTCCTATAATTACTAATATTATAGGGGGGTTCTTCATGTTCCATATTTCATTCAGTTCTCTGGAAAGTTCCATGTATTTGTTTCATTTTCCTGTCTCCAAAATCATCATCGTGTACATAGCTGGGATGAAAAAAATTTTCCATTTGGTATTTTTTGTTTTCATTCTTGTTAACCATTACATTTCTGGTCTCTTTGCTTAGATAAGTTTATTTATACCTCCATGTACCAAAGGGTTTTGTGAATTTCATTTGTCTGTGTGTTTAAAAAGCAGCAGTTTGCATAGCTCTCAGTGTACTGCCTTCCCCATTTTCTTCCTGTTTTTGTAATTTTATGTGGCTAGTTTGCTGCATTCAGTTATTTATGTCCATAGTTTACATTTTCTGTTTTCATGGGTTTTATCTATTTCAGCTTTGATATAGTTAGTTCTAATTGCATTGTTCTGTGCAGCTCTCAGTAGCGAGTCCATTTTTCTCTTCAAGTATTCTTTTCACAGCCATGTCCTGGCGTTTATGTGAGTTTCCTCTCTGATCGTTCTCTGGAAACGTTTATGTAACCACAAAATAAGGGAAGCAACATTTTGAAACTGCCGAAAGTAAAACTCAAAGTCCACTTTCTACTCTCCTTATGTTCAGATCTTTCTTCTTCTTCTTCTTCTTCTTCTTCTTCTTCTTCTTCTTCTTCTTCTTCTTCTTCTTCTTCATGTTCTTCTTCATGTTCTTTTTTCTTGTTCGTTTCTTTTTTCTTCTCTTTCGTTGTCTTTTCTTTTCTATTTTACTTTTCTTCCTTTCTTCTCTCCATCTTCTTCTTCATGTTCTTTTCATGTTCTTTTTTCTTGTTCTTGTTCTTTTTTCTTTTCTTTTTTTCTTCTTTTTCGTTTTCTTTTCTATTTTACTTTCCTTCCTTTCTCTTCTTCATCTTTTCTTCTTCTTCATCTTTTCTTCTTCTTCATGATCATCATCATGAACATATGCTTTTTTTATTTTACTCATTAGTTCTCACACAAATCACTACTAGTGATTGCTCATTGATAATAACCAGTGTTCCCTTGAGTCTGAGTGACAGTAAGCATCCACAGATTTCCAGCACTCTCTATCTGTTCGACAACCATTGCAAATCGTTTTGATTCTAAAAGAGTTTGAAGAATTTCATTTGTGTATTCATCATTTTTGAATTTTTGAGATGAGGATTGATAATTCGCATTATTGGAACTACTGTTCTCATCTTTAGTGTAATTTTCACAGCGTTTCTATAGCAAATTTTTATTGATAGATCAAAGGACAAACAAAGATTTTCCTTTACAATTTCAGTTGTTTCCATCATTGCATTGTATGGCCTGTCTTCCCTTGTATTCCAATCATCATCATCATCATCATCATCATCATCATCATCATCATCATCATCATCATCATGTGAAAGTTTTAAGATGTATTTTGTCAAACTCTGTGATCTGTACAAAATTTTAACTGGAATCCCTTATTAATCCACGGGGGGAGGGGGTAAAATTCGCTCCTTCTATCAACCATGACAGGGTAGAAGTCCAAAGTACTTCACAATTGAATTTTGAGTGTCGCCCACACTGAGGATTGAACCTTCAACCTCCAGAAGAGTGAAACTTACAACTAAACATTACCAAGTAATTTATCCATTATGCCACGAGTCTTTGTGGAAATACCATACAGATTCCTGAGTTGGACAGAAAGTTTTCTGAGTTCGACATGATATACCAGAAGAAGATTGGAGTTTACCTAAGCTGGAACGTTGACGAAGTAACTCTCAAGATGAGGTCAGTAGTCCGAGTAATCTAAATAACACTGTCTATTTACAATATTATAATAAACAGAAGACTTGCAATATCTGTCAGCTTATTTTTATGCCTGAACAACACTGGGTCAATCAACTAGTATGTTTATAATTAAGTAAAAAATAATTTATTGTAAAATATAAAAGCATTAATCAGTTAATCTCTAAATGAGAGAATGTGTTTACATTTTATCTCAGGATCAATCCAGAGCTTGTAAATTTTTATAGTGCCTGGATCATAGAAAAAAAAAGTGGCTTGTGTCAGATTCTGAAGTAAAGTCGATATCAAAAAACAATATCGGAATCTTGGAACTTTTTTAATTGGCCATTGATCTTTCGATAAAAATTTGGCTTAGAAACGGATTAAGAATTTTTTGATAGTTTTAACCATTTTATTGAAAAATCGTTTCTTTTTATTTATTCTTTTTCTTTGGGATTTTCATCGTTTTTATCAACGCTTTTTTTACATTATTTAATGACAAGATACTCTAGTAAACAACTCATTGTGAATAATCATCATTGCCATCATCATCATAACTATAGCCACCATCATCATCATCATCATCATCATGGCTATCATCATTATTGCCATATTACCACCAGCATCATCATCATCATTGCCATCATCATTATCAGTGCTACCATCATTATTACCATAATTATCATAGCCACAATCATTGTCATTTTCATCATCATTATCATCAAAGCCACTATCATCATCATCATTGTTATCATCATCCAAACCATCATCATCATCATCATCATCATCATCATCATCATCATCATCATCATCATCATCAAAACCACTGTTATCATCATTATTGACATCATCATCATAGCCATTACTATTGTAATCATCGTTATCATCATCAAAGACACTATCGTTATCACCATCATCATCATCGTCATCATCATCATCATCATCATCATCATCATCATCATCATCATCATCATCATCATCATCATCAATGCGACTATCATTGTTATCATCATCATCCACATCATCAAAGTCACTGTCGTTGTCGTCATCATCACCGTCTTATCGTCATCATCATCGTCGTCGTCATCATCATCATCATCATCATCATCATCATCATCATCATCATCATCAAAGCCACTGTCATTATCATCATGATCATTTCGACCATCATCATCTTAATATAGTTTATCATGTTTACTTGTTTCTAGCATTGTACATTTTGAATAAGTTGCAAAAGTGTTTCAATACATCTTTCAAAATTGTTTCAGTACATCTATCAAAATTGTTTCAGTATATCTACCAAAATGTTTCACTACATCTTTCAAAATTGTTTCAATACATCTACCAAAAGTGTTTCTATACATCTTTCAAAAATGTTTCAATACATCTACCAAAAGTGTTTCAATGCATCTTTCAAAAGTGTTTCAGTACATCTACCAAAAGTGTTTCTATACATCTTTCAAAAGTGTTTCAATACATCTACCAAAAGTGTTTCTATACATCTTTCAAAAGTGTTTCAATACATCTACCAAAAGTGTTTCTATACATCTTTCAAAAGTGTTTCTATACATCTTTCAAAATTATTTCAGTACATCTTTCAAAAGTGTTTTAAGGTTTCAGATCATCCTTGAGTTTTCTTTTTCTTTTTTTTTTTTGTCAAATGATCTTTTTTATAAATAAGGAAATAAAACAATTTTTTGTTAATTTCCTTATTTTAATGAATACAATTTGACCAAAAAAAAATGAAAAAACAAAAATGAGTTATATTAACTAACTAACAGGGTGACCCGACGTTGCCCGGGATTGAATGATGATTAACAAATGTTTCACACTCCCATATTTTTATTGTCATCGATACTGGTGAGATCGCCTTTTTTTTTTTTTTAAATCAAATCGACTGATCGCCTACCCTAGTTAGAGACCCCTTCCCCCGCAGTGTATTGGAAAGAAGCTTCATATGCCTCCTCTCAGTGAATTAGTCCACAATACATAGAAGTCTACATTGCACTGTAGAGAACCTACTGTTGGTTTTATAAAATTATTATTTTTTATTTAGATATAATTGTTTGAATTAAAGTTTAAAATGTAAAAGTCAAGTATCATGGTGCAATTGTGCTTTAAACAGAAACATTCATTTCGGACGCGCCCCTATCATATCAAACAACATACTGTTAATTTTATATGTTGAGCATTTCGGTTGTATGATAATAAAACTTTTCAAATGCACTTGTGAAGTTAGGTTGTATAAGGTGTTAACTTTGGTCCAAATCGCCTATTCCTTCTTTCATGAGATTATTTCGATTATCAATTATCGATACTTATCGAAGACATTCAATACAAAACCTATCTGTTAATCACATAATGTACCTTTGTGTGAAATTTCATAAGAATTGGCCCAGCTATTTTGGAGTCCATAAGGAACGAACTCCCACACACAGTTACTTTTATATAACAGTAGCGATACATTTTTAAAAAGATCAGTGAGTGTCAATAATATATATGCGTTTGGTAAAATCTTAAATTATAGAATTTATCCTCATGAATTATGGAGTGTGTATTATAGACAACAGAGTGAGTACATTATTTATTTATTGTAAACTTCATCATTTAGTGAAATGCTACCAAAACTGTAAAGAAAGAAAGAAACAACACTGACATTTAAAACTGATGTTATAATTATTGTTTATATCCGTCCTGGGTAATTAATTCATGTTAATATATACTATCTCTTTGATTAAAAAAAAAAAAGAAAAGAAAAGAAAGAGACTTATAGATTTTTTTTTCAGGCGACTTAAATTACCTTTCTTTATTGTCGTTGAATAATAACTTATAATGTGCATAATTTGAAATTATGATTACTATTACAAATAAATAAATAAAATAACAAATAAAAAGTAACTCACTGAAGATGCGAATAAACAAAATAATTATTTTAAAAAATACATTTAGAGTTCTCAAAGCATCTCAATTTATAATTTATTTTTACGTTTAAGTTTCCGACTTTGGAGTAACGACATTTTCTACTGAGAGGTATCTTTTATTATTTTGTTTAAATCATTTGTATCTTCAGGGTTTTATTTAATTTTTGGTTAAAAAAAAAAAAAAAGGAAAAAAAAAGAAATGAATTACTTTTATTTTACTGATATGACAACTGAAGTATATTTTGAGACCAAAGACAAACCGTTTCATTTACTTTTTTTTTATAAAAAAAACAAAACAATTGTTTTCACTTTCATTACTCGTCCCCATTAAAATGTTCTTGTTAAATAAGCAGAGTGAATAAACACATATTCTCTCTCTCTCTCTCTCTCTCTCTCTCTCTCTAATTATCCACTGACACGTGTTTCGTCGTCTACGACTCATCAGAGTGGATGTATCTAGCGAGATTCGAAATCGGGACCCAACAGTAATTAGCCTAAACCCCTTACCCCTGGACCATCTCGCCAACTGTCTGGATATATCGCGATTTACTTAGATGTTGTTTTGTTTTGGTTTTAGCGATATGTTTTGAATGAATTCAATTGTTTACGAAAGTGCATTTTTACCCAAAATTATTCCAAACTCACATTTAGGTAAAAAAAACGCACCTTCGTAAATAATTGAATTCATGCAAAACATATCGCTAAAACCAAAACAAAACAACATCTAAGTAAATCGCGATAGATCCAGACAGTTGGCGAGATGGTCCAGGGGTAAGGGGTTTAGGCTGATTACTGTTGGGTCCCGATTTCGAATCTCGCTAGATACATCCACTCTGATGAGTCGTAGAAGACGAAACACGTGTCAGTGGATAATTACATTTTAAAAATAATATGTATATATATATATATATATATATATATATATATATATATATATATATATATATATATATACTGCTCTCCATGTGGGAGTACCAAATTGGTTAAAAGGGAAAATTATTCCCAACTCGCATTTAGGTAAAAATGCACTTTCGTAAATAATTGAATTCATTCGAAACATATCGCTAAAACCAAAACTATATATATATATATATATATATATATATATATATATATATATATATATATATATATGTATATATTATCCACATTAAATCGTCTCTAGCATAATTGAATCTTCCTGTTTGCATTGAAGTCGATTCATAATCAGAAATAAATTAAGCATGATATCTAGAATTTCAATTCCTTTTTAACAACCCTTTAAGCTAGAGCTTTAAAATGTACACATTTCCTGGCATCAAAATGCATGTAATGGATTTGCATCAGAATTGGAATAACGTTTCTAAGGCATGAACAAATAGCGTTCACTTTCATTACTCGTCCCCATTCAAAAGCCGTATTCGTAGCTAAATTAACGGATTGAGTGAACACATCTTATTTATCTTATTTAAATCTATATGAAATCGACTCTGGTATAGAGAGGCGTACCTGTTGGTCATTATGTCCTGATTAATTTCTAAATAGTATTTTTATTGATCAACTCAGCAATTGAATGGATGCGCCATATGCATGCATAATTCTTGTTAATCAAGGGCTTTGGATCAAGGAACGAGGGGTTCCAAACTTTCATAGCAAAACGTTTACCTTCATTTCATTTCGTTTTCGTTTCATTCGTTTTTTTTTTCTCTTTTTTTTATTTTTTTAATTATTATAATTATTAAAGTAACCTAAAAATTACAATGAATGTTCATTGAAAGTTCTTATAACGTGAAATTTAAATATTTTTATTGATTAAATTTTTTTTTAAATATTTAATTACTTGGTTAAATTACTCAACCTGATTAATTAAAAAATGCAGTTTTTGGGTTACCCTCATTATATTTTTTCATGTTCCATAGCTTTTGTTGAGCCTTGGTACATTTTACAACATCTTGGTTGTAATTAAATGCTTCTAAGATGTACACAACAAAACGAAACGATACGAAAAGCTTCGTTTCGTTTTCATACACAAAAAAAAAAAAAAAAAAAAAATGAAAATAAATTAGTAAATATTTTGAACAAAACGAAACAAATCCAACCCTGCAAAATTCCCCTACAAGTATTATGAAACGACAGGCAACATAGATTCACAAGCAGTACCCCCTCTCATTAGCAGGCAAATTATTTACAAGGCAAATGCCTGTCTGCCTATCTCTTGCTGCAAAGAAGATGGTTGAATCCAAGTTTAGCGTTACAAATTCCAGAGAATTTTTTTGAGGATCGGCACTGTTGCCAAACGAATTATTTTGCGCTAAAAATTTTTGTTTAAAAAATTAACCATTGTACCTATTTACTATGCCTCCCCACGGGACAGAGTTAGACACCAGGGTCGTTTTTTAACGTGGAGAAAAGGTACAAAAATAAAAATTGTCTCAGTCGTGAAGGATTTCTCCTCCACCGAAAGAGAACAAGAAATAGAAGTGCAGCATCTGAAGAACAGATACTACACGTTGATCTTGACCAAAATATCGAAGCCGGTGATTTTGTTTACTTTATATCGCCATCATCTCAATTGAAAATAAAAATGTCCGCTTCCATAAAGTCATCATTTAATCTGATTGGTCCATTTTTTTTCTCCGAGAGTGACTTGCCCTTTTTTTTTTTTTTTTTTTTTTTTGGATGTGCGTGTGTGTGAAATTTTCCCTTTATTTAAAATGAATTTATTTTATTCCGTTGAAATGTAAAATAAACTTTTTATTTCGTTCAAATGTAAAATAAATGTTTAATAATGTTTATTTTATTTTGTTCAAATCGTGTTTTATAATTTTTTCGTTTGTTTAATTAAAATAAAGGGGAAATCCCCCCACCTCATAAAAAAGAAAGGGCAAGTCACTCTCGGAGAAAAATAAATGGATCGATCAGATTAAATGATGACTTTATGAAGAAGACAGGCGGACATTTTTATTTTCAATTTAGATGATGCCGATATAAAGTAAACAAAATCACCGACTCCGATATTTTGTTCTTTGCTTACAATGGTTAATTTTTTAAACAAAAGATACTATTTAGCGCAAAATAATTCGTTTGGTAATAGTACCCTTCCTCAAAAAATTCTCTGGAATTTGTAACGCTAAACTTGGATTCAACCGATTCCCTCTACCATGCTAGAAAATGACTCACACCTTAGAGTGCTCAATGTCTTTATAAAGCCACATCTGAACTGGTGCATCCACCACTAGTCTTTCCCTCGTAGACAAGGTCCAAAAAATGCCTCCAATGAAATAGGTTCTGCACTATCAGCTGTTCCACCTTTTGCCTCATTGTCGCAATGTTGCATTCCTGTGCCTGTTTTACAAGTACATTAAAACTCCTAACATTTGTACCTCGATGGCATACATACTCCCAACCAATTCAACAAGGAGCAAAATCCCACCCCTTCACTGTTAAACTTCCTAGATTTCTACTCTAATAGTTTACTCCCTCGGACTACTAGACTGTAATTTCCTCCATTTCCTGCTTCCTTGACTGTATTGAAATGCAGCGATTAAAATGTAATGTAAACAAACATCTCGCTACTCAACTACCCACAATCTCCTGTTAGATATGATCCCAAATGAACTATCAACTGCGCCATGGGTTCCGAAGGGCGATCAAGGTTGGATTTTTTGATCTTATAAATCCACGTTTATTTTATTATCTGATATTCCATGGTCAGGTTCGTAACAAATGGTATATATATTATTTAATTGGAATTCATTATTGAGATGAATATTATCTATATTAATTTATTTATTGCGGACTATTATTCTCGAGACGTTGAATCTCTACAGTTCCAGATGATAATTGTCTGAAGATAGCGGTTTCAATCCTACCCAAAGCCGGCCAGAGGCTTACTTGGCCAAAACGTGGTGAGACGATGACAACTACGGATGGCAGTGATTGCTGAGAATGCAGTTAAGAGATTCAAAGTTTCTATCCGTCACGGTTACCACCTGACGAAGGCCAAACGAATAGTTGGCCGAAACGTCGTGAAACAACAACTAATAAAGATGAGAACAATAGTCCGCAATAAATAAATTAATATAAATAATTCTCATCTCAATAATGAATTCCAATTAAAATAATATATCTACCAAACTCCTCCGCCAATTCTGGGTCTAAGCATTTGAAATTTTAGAGTAGGTTCCTTGGACATGGATCAAACTTTTCAATTTGATTTGAGCCCAAAACAATAAATGTTAAGGGGTCAAAATTAGGGTAAAGTTACAAAATATTTGACATCTGCGGTCTCTTCCAAATTACTCAGCCAAGTTTTGATCTAAACATTTCAAATTTTACATAAAGTGTATTCAGACATAGGACAAGTTTTTAATCGGATGTTGTCAAAAAATTTGTCTGACAAGGGGCCAAAGTTCAACAGATTTGACCATTGAGGTCTCTAGCAAACTATTCAGCCAGTTTTGGGGGTAAACATTTGAAAATTTACATAAAGAGTGTTCAGACATGCAGAAGGCTTTCTAATCAGTTTTTGGGGTGAAAATTTGGCTGCCAAGAGGTCAAAGTTGAAAGAGTTAACCTTTACAGACTCTATCAAACTCCTCCGCCAATTTCGGGTTGTAGGTTACCTGGACATGAGTCAAACTTTTTTATATATATATATATGCACCTAAAGTTATGGACATTACATAGGGCCCAAGCAAAGCCAGGTTGAACTGCTAGTATATAATAAAGTTTACTTTTACTTTAGATTTATTTTATATATTTTAAAAAATTTTAAACCGTTGTTTTTCGACCGCTCCCTCCTCCCCTTCACCGCTGCTCGTTATTTGTTCGCCTGTGTTTGTTAGTGTATCGCGTTTTTATGTGCATGATTTATGCGTTTTATTTGAAAGCTGAGATCATCTCCTGTTAAGACCTTTGTGAATAAGTTGGTGACTCAGAGTTGAGTCGTGCCAATCAACATGTGTCTGCTGCTGCTGATGATGATGCCAGGTATGCCACGTTATTATTACGTATGCGACCGGCGGCAGAGTCATTATCGTCGGCGCTGGTCGAGAAAAGGAATCTCTAAGGCAGGCTGACTTTGCTTCCCCTCTGCATTTCTCCGAAAATACCCACCTCTCTCTCTCTCTCTCTCTCTCTCTCTCTCTCTCTCTCTCTCTCTCTCTCTCTCTCTAAAAGAATAAAAAAAAAAACAATGAATATAACGAGTTTATGGAAAGTGCTCAATAAAAGGAGCTAGATATTTTATTTATCTTTTTAGTAAAAACAAATCACATTATATCATGACGATAACAAGAGATAACAAAATATGACCTCTCGGATGAACTATACTTTCGGCTGCATTGGAAACCAGACCTTCTCCCAATGCAGATTTTTTTTTTGTACATTTTCCTCTCTCTCTCTCTCTCTCTCTCTCTCTCTCTCTCTCTCTCTCTCTCTCTCTCTCTCTCTCTCTCTACTGGCCTTATTACCGTTCCTTCCTTCTTGTTCATCATCTCACCTCTCCCTATTCAATCTAAATCCTAATACTTTTGATTTCCAGTTTAGAATTTAATTTGTTTTAGCGATTGAATAGAAAAAGAACGGAACACTACTCAATATGAGTTTAGTGATGGAAACATGACAGACCAATAAAAATTCAATTTCAAATTAAAACGTGACAGACCAATAAATATTCAATTTCAAACTTAAACGTGACAGACCAGTGAAAATTTAATTTCAAACTTAAACGTGACAGACCAATAAAATTTAATTTTAATTTTAACGCGATAGACCAATAAAAATTCAATTTCAAACTTGAACGTGACAGACTAATAAAAATTCAATTTCAAACTTAAACGTGACCGACTAATGAAAATTCATTATTGGATTTCAATGTGACAGACCAATAAAACTTTAATTTCAAACTAAAACGTGACAGACCAGTGAAAATTCAATTTCAAACTTAAACGTAACCAACTAATGAAAATTCAATGTTGAACTTCAATGTGACAGACCAATAAAAATTCAATTTCAAACTAAAACGTGACAGACTAGTGAAAATTCAATTTCAAACTTAAACGTGACTGACTAATGAAAATTAAATATTGAACTTAAACGTTTCCAACTAATGAAAATTCAATTTCAAACTTAAACGTGAACAACTAATGAAAATTCAATTTCAAACTTGAACATGACTGACCAATGAAAATTCGATATTAAACTTTGTATCATATAGTTAATATACAAAGCCTTCCGACAACGGCTTTCTGTCGGACTGAGGAAGAGTTCTTTTCAATTTTAGAAATTCCACCTTCTCAGGCAATACCGGTGTGACTAATAATAGCCTTAGGCGCTCCTACCTAGGAAATACGCCGGGGTTGTTCAGGCATTATTTGTTAACAAACGTACAATCATCCTAGTTCTGTTACTTGTTAAAATCACACTTGACCTTGTGTTTAACCTTTTACAAACTTATGAATGACAAACACACTAGTATGACACATCAGCAAAAGTGCAAATTCGAAAATTATTTCAAAACTATTTCTCTCCTCTGCTTCTGCCTCCCACCTTTCTGACTCATCATTTAGCAAGAGTAAAAGCCACTCGAGGATAAGGGTTGAGATTGGTCGTTAGATGATGGACATTACTATGAGAGGATTGGAAATGATGGTGTTGCAAAGTGTAAGATTATTTAAGACGATGACTTATTCATTTCAAGTATGGCATGGTGATACTTGACAGGTTATTATTTAGAACGATGTCTACAGATGCACTGTGTAGGGAGTTGAGCAGCAAGATCTACTTTTGCATTTAAAATTCTGCATATTGGTACAGTTAGGGAAGAAGGAAACAGGAAGGGAATTCTCACGTCCGATGGAAGAAACCTTTAGAGTAAAAATATTTCCAACATCTAGGAGACTCTTCAAAGGGTAGGATTTTGCTGTTTGTTGGTCTAGTCAGAGGTATTTACGTCAAGTTGACACAAGTGCTACAAATTTATTAGAGCATGCATGGACAAATGGTGGTTTTGTAGAGATATATAATACTCTCAGATGTGAGTAGTTTTCTAGCATGGTAGAGGAAGCCCACCTTAAATTAGATTTGAAGACTACCATGTTGTAGTCGACAGGAAAGCAATCCCCTTGTGATATTATCTTCCAATGTTGGGAAGTTCTTAGAAATAAATTCTGTTCATGGAAGTTCCGTTTGGTTTTAACATTCTTTTTAGTGGCGGTTAATAGATGAGTTCTTGCTGTAAATGTTAAGATATCCTATGCCATTTCTGTTCTTAATCTTCTTTGACAACTTGTTCCCAAACTGTTCTAATGTATTCTGCATGTAAATTAACATACGTACAATATAGTATTGGATTTAGATATTAGTTTGTGTTTTTTTTTCTTCTATACCAAGTGCTTCTATTTGTGTATTTATATATATATATATATAAAGAAAGTACCCGCCCTGTTTTTATGTTTTATGGAACCATTATGCCAGAGTTTTTGAGAATAGTTCGCGTTACTTTAAAATTAATAGATTTTATACCCCCCAGTTTCTAGCGTAGTAATAAGGATGATAAAACAAGGTGGGGATAAAACTAAAATATTTAAACAGTTAAATAAAGCTTAAAGTTCGTTATCCTGATGCATTTGAATCGTATAAAATTAACCAGAATATATTAGTAAAGGAAATCCAAAACGATATTAGTAATGCATAAAATGTAGTATACAAAAAATGTATGTATATATATACTAGCAAAAGTACCCGTCGTTGACTGGGTTCAAAAACAGCCTACAGAAAATGGATTTTAAATTATTTTAAATTCCTCATCCAATTTTGATTTTGAACAAATCATAAGGACACGATGTGTTAGGGTCCAAATTAAATTGAACTTACGTTGGGGAGGGTGTGTGTGTGTGGCAAAATGAATCCCAGCGTGTATACAGTTCTGTAAATGTTGATTTCCGGTATATTGATGTAAGGTAATTTAGATGGTGTTTTTCTTAGCAATATAACAAGGAAAGCTATGGACGAGTTACACTCTCCTTCATACGTATACTTTAACGCGGGATGCATTTTATTGAATAAGAAGAAAATCTTATTTGCCTCCGTTTGGTCATTGTAGAGACGAAATATATCGTCCATATATCAAAAAATAGGCTCATGGTGTCATGGGTCTAGAAAGTAATTGCTCCCCATGGAAACCCACAAAAATATTCGCGATTATCGCCATGGACATACCTCCTTTTTGCCAATACATTACATCGTTGAAACTGAATTCAACAGATGTAGTGGCAAATTTCATCAGCTTCACAAATATGCTTTCAGAAATGGGAGGAGGCGATATCTGGCTACGGTATAAAAAAATCTTTACAAATATCTATATTCTCTGAAATCGGGACGCAAGTAAACAGGTTGCTAATGTCATAAGAACACATAAATTTATTAACAACATTAAACCTTTGAATAACATCTGCAAAATAAAATGAATCTTTAAGATAGTATTTACTGTAATGTTCTAATACTGGTTGTAAAATATTTAAGATCCATTTTGCAACCTTATGCTGTGATGACCCTACCATAGATAAAATGGGCCTGAAAGGGATACTTACTTTGTGAGTTTTAGGTAAATCGTATAACCTAGGACGGTTAGATCCTGAGAATCTAATCTCACTAGCTATGCTAGAAGGAAGTACATCACTTTTAACCCACTTAAGTAATTTATTTTAGAATTTGGTTTCTAAAGAGGTTGTGGAGTCATGAGTTGCGCCAGGGTTAAATTTTCAAAATTTCTCCGTGTTATTCAGTATGACAGACATTTTGTCGACGTAATCATGATGATTTAGTACTACAACCCCTGAATCCGGTCGAGTAATGATTAACGGTGTATTTTCTCGTAGAGTTTTAATAACTGCATAATGTTCTTTATTTATCTTTTAACGTCGACTCTTTGGAAACTTTGAAGGATCTGTAGAATTTTGGTGATTTCTTGATTACAGGATTGTTGTTGGTTTCCGTTATTATCACAATGTCGTTTTCCTTCATGGGAAGAATTGATTAGACAATTGATCCCATTGTCTTTGACGCTTTTTTTTTGCTTTTACTGAATCTGTGTAGGCTGATCCATTGAGCCAAAAGATTAAATTTTATGCAATGAGAATCAACTTTGTATTTTTTTATACCTTGAGTAGGCGTGGGGTGTCGTTTATTGTTCATTTAATCTTTTTTTTAAATTTTGTTTTTACGATAATGACACATTTGAAAAGCTCCGTTTTTCTTTGATTTATTGTCGAAATAAAGCATTTTGAAAAACCAGATAACACAGGATGTGTGATATTTTTTCCCCCATTTATTTCAAAAAGTTTTGCCTTGTATTATTTGGTTTCTTAATGGACTTTCAAAATTCTCAGTATACCGATCCTTTTACTATAGTAAAATTAATCTCAATAAAGAATTTTGGTTTTTATTATGAAACTCGGTGCCAATATCGTCCAAAAATGATGGCATATTCGTTTTTCATTTGTTCTGTATACTACACTAGCAGGGAGAACCGACGTTGCCCAGGATTGAATAAGGATCAACCAATATTTCACTCTCCTATATTTTATTGTCATCGAAATTGGTCAAATTGTCCATTTTCAATCAAATCGATTAATTGCCTGCTATAATTGGGGATCCACCACAGTGTTTTCGGGAGAAAACTTCACATGTCTCTCTACAGTGACTTCAGTCAGAATACATTGTAGTTTACATTGCGCTGTAGAGAACCTACTATTGATTCTGTAAAATTATTTTTATATCTAATTATTTGAATTAAAGTTTACAATGCAAAAGTCAAGTATTATGATTCAATTGTGTTCTAAGCAAAAACATTAATTTTGAACGTGCCCCTGTCATATCAAATAAACTACTGTTGATTTTATATGCCTGGCCTTTCTACTTGTGGGGGGATAACGGCTTGAATTTAAGTTTAAAATGCAAAAGTCAAGTATCATGCTTCAATTGTGCTTTAAAGATAAACATTTATTTTGAACGTGCCCCTGTCATATCAGAGAGCCGTTTGTTGATTTTATATGCCAGGCATTTCTGCCTGTGCGGTAATAAAACTTCTCAAATACACTTGTGACGTTAGGCTGTATAAGGTGTTAACTTTGGCCAAAATCGCCTATTTCTACTTTCATCAGATTTTTTATTATTGATTATCGATTATCGATACTTATCAAAGACATTCCGATACAAAACCTATCTAAGAACACTGCCAGGTCACCACAGATAGTTTCGCTATAACACACCCCTTCTGTGTGGCTAGACAAGCAAATATTTCAAACTGAGATTGAAATCTGACTTTTTTCTTAACATTTGGACTTCTTACTAATGACTCGTTTGGTGCAAGTTTCAAAGTAAATGGAATCTAAATACCTATATTAATAATTATATGCAAGCGATACTACCTTAGAAGCAATACATATTACTATAGATATTTTTTTTATTTCTATTCATAATTTGTGATCAAAATCTGTTTACGTGTGAAATGGAGACTTTTCTATTTTATGATAGATAATAATAAATTAAATCCTAACGACATGATAGGTTGTACATACTGAAAAGATAATTTAAATTTTAAATAAAAATATCCAAGGAATAGCTCCTGCAATCTTTTTTTTTTTTTTTTTCATGCAAACCGATCCAGACAAAGTGTGAAGCCACTTGATGTAAGGAGCTAACAAGAACGAAAGATGATTGTCGCAAAGTTAAAAGATGCGAATTGACTTTAGTCTTGAAATTACTAAGGTTACTGGTGTTGTGTAGTCAGGGGTTCATCTTGGAGGCAGATATAACGAAGATTCAGAACAGAGGATGATGATGGAATTTATATACTATTTACATCACGACGACAACTGCGACGATTCTTGGGGATTTCATATTAATATTACAGAGCTGAGACATTTATGCAACAGTTTTTGTTAACACATATAGAGGGGAGATACATTGTTGATGATGGTGGGGACACGACAGACAGTATTTTTAAGATGATAGACAAAACATATTTACCTTTGCTTTTTGGTGCAATGACGACAGATGAAGACAACAGTTTACAAATATATAATGATTCCTGATTCATACCCGCTGGATGATGATGGTCAGGGATTCAAGCCTTTACGATTACATTGTCCTATCTTCCCCCTCCCATCTCACCTTCCAGGAGCACCAGCTATCACTAAGTTTCTCTCCGAATTTCATCTCCGACTCTGACTCTGACTAACTCGAACCCTGTCTCAATATATTAGGAATCTCCTTCCTTGATGAGGTCAGAGGCGTGGACAAACAATGTGACTCCCTCACGTTTTAAATTACACGTGCACTTTACACATACATCTACACACCTCTGGTAAAGAAAGAAATTCCTAAATTAATTGGTTTCATTTATAACCTATTTATTTCAAAATCTAACCTATTTGATAATCATTATTTCTAAACTGCATTGTTCATATCTAACATAAATAATATTTGACATAAATAATATTTACTTATTTCCAAGAACAATGACACTCGTTCTGCATTCCTAGGATTTCAATATGAATTCTTTTTTAACTTTTCTTACTGCGTTCGATTCTAACCTTTTCCAAATATCCTTTGCAACTTATCTAGTTTGCTCTTTTTAATTGCTGTCCCTTTTTACATAACACTGGTAGTTGGAAAACAGTCAGTAGGAAAAGAGTTCCGCAAGCTGGCAATTCTTGGGCAGATTTGATAATTTTGAGAGAAGTAAGTTCAGGAGAACAGTGTTTGTGAATGACAACAGAATCGATTTTAACTGGAAGCCTTAAATTGTCAAGATCAGAAAGAACACTAGTTTTTAGTTTTAGAACTGGTCAAAGTCAGGAAGAACCCTAGTTTTTAGTTCTAAGTAAAGAATTATTAAAAATCCAGTGGTTTCACATTATTATTTTCATTTCTTAGTCCAGAAGAACTGAAAGTTATATAAAACGAAACGAAACAAACTAAACAAACAAACGAAACGAAACAAACGAAACAAACAAACAGGCACAAAGGCAACCTGCTGCTGAAATGGCAGATGTGTTCTTGTAATCCCAAACGAATCTTTAGGGACCAATGCACACATCTGAAACACATGCTGTGAGTCATTCATGGAGATAGGTAAGAAAGCAATTTAGAGCATCCATAATTGTTTTGAAAATTGTTCTAAAACCAAATTTGTTTGAGAAAACTGAATCATATTTTTTCTTTTAAAAAAAGATCCATGCTTTAATTCTTATAGATCAACTATTTTTTTGATATTTAATGGATTAATATACAATACCATTAAGCATAAGTTATATTACTGTTTTTGATACAAACTACAGTGTATGATATGAAACCTTATTTCGTAAAATATATATTCTCTGTGGACGTTTTAGGAATTAAGACTAGTGTATATTTTTTACCATTTTACTACGCATACTTTAATGTTTTTTTATGTTTTTTTTTTAAATTTTAATAAGTATTGGGAAATATATTTCTTAAGATAAAACAATGAAAATATTAATTCACTAACTCTTATAGGTAAACTGTTTCTTAGTTATTTAATGGACTAATATTAAAAATATTAAACATCAGTTGCAGTATTGTTTTCAATGCGAACTATAATGTAAAACATTATCTCACCATCAGCATAGTATATAAATCCAAAGATTCTATTGTTGGCACCTTTCCTATGCTTAGCACTTGATTTCTACATGAAATAAATAATCAAGTGTTATATTCAATTCTTAATTACGTTTACCTTTCAAATGTTGAGGAAGTAAAAAAGTGAGCAACATTCATTTCCCTTTCATCAATTGACCCCGTTAATTGTGTTATATATTTCTCTTGGTGTTACCGGATTCAAGGACAAGAATCCATCTAGTCTGGTGGAGTATCCAGCTTCGTGATGCTACTTGAGGTACACATCACTTGGAGAAGGTGTACCATTCCTTGTAAAA
>NC_136524.1:25374468-25379468 GCF_053919585.1 Euprymna scolopes | reverse complement strand
CTTTTGACAAAGGCGACGGATTTTCATGAGATCAGCATAATTTTAAAGCTCGGACGACAAATATCGAAAAATTGGCCCAAAACATTAATTCCTTCACCCTAAACTAGGCAGTTTTGTACAAGGAGGGGTCGGTATTTTGCGTCGCCATTTTTGCAAGTCATTGTATCAGTTGGATTGACTTCGCTTAATTTCAATGTTCCGAACTTTCGGTCGGACTGTGGAGACATCTGCAAAGACATCACGTTTTTTTTTTCTTTCCTCCTTCATGTTACGCGTTTGAGCTTGCCTGCCTACTACCATATTTTTTTCTCTCTCTCTCCACCCAAACTGTCTACTGTTGTTTCGTCCCCCCTCACATTAGCTTTTACGAGGAATGGTGCACCTTCTCTGAGTAATATTACCTCAAGTAATAGCACGAAGCTGGATACTCCACCAGACTAGATAAATTCTTGTCCTGGAATCCAGTAAGACCAAGAGACCAAAACAAAAGATATACTATAACGTATAAAAATGGTTAATTGGGGAGAGGAAAATTATGTTCTCAATTTCTTTATTAACTCAGTGTTTGAGAGATAAAGAACTTAAATGGAACATTCGAATATCTATGTATCTCATATATGGTGGGCCCCTTGATTTCTGAGAACTTCGACTGAAGTAAAATAAAACATACAAATGCCCTTTATATTATAGATGGTCTCTGCTAGATAATGACGCAAGGAAGAGTCTATGATGAATCAAGGGTTGCACAATCCCTAAATGCATCTCTTTTGAACTGGAATTCTTGGAGTCCAGTGACAAGGAGAAATTGTGAATGACTGGAAACAATATCAGGACGAACTAAAAAAGACTGATGTTCTTTCAGATATCTCGTCTAGCAACAACCACAGCAAAGAATTTTCCTTTCACCTTTTGTGTACCTAAACCCAAATAGAAGTTCTATGAACAGTTTGTTTTCTAGAACTTTCCATCTGTAGATCGCAATACCATGAGACTGTTTCTCAGATAACTACAACCTGATCGTACAATATGTTAAGAAATACTTCTTGAGCCTTATTTTTTAATATTCGAATTCTACCCATTCACTCATCGTTTACAATCCGCTCATGGTGTTATTCATTGTTCAATTGACAATCTTATTAAATTCTATCCTTGAGTTGACTTCAAGCTGTGATAAGCAGTGAACTATTAGCATAACCTTCCCCAAACCCTCACTGTAAGAATTATAAATAGTTTGTATATGTTATTCCCAAATTATAAATACATTAAATTTCAACATTAAATGTTGAGTGCAGTTATTGCTGTTTAATTGTTGGACTATGATATACCATTGGCCTCCACATTAATGCGGATAAGACAAAGTTTATGACTTTCAATGTGAAAGGAGAGATCAGGGCTTTGGTTGCATCAACACTGAAAGAAGTCGCTGAGTTTACATATTTGGGCAGCAACATAGCTTCCACAGAGAGAGATATCGAAATTTGCATTTCAAAAGCATGGGTTGCATTGGATGGGCTGCGTTCAGTATGGACTTCGGGACTAATTAACAAACTGAAAAGGCAGTTCTTCAGGGCAGTGATAGCGTCTGTTCTTGTTTACGGAGCTACAACCTGGACATTCACCAAAAAGATTGGAAAGAAAACTAGACGGCACATACACCCGTATGCTAAGAATAGTATTAAATATATCTTAGCAAAATCATCCCACGAAGCAACAACTTTATGGCAACTTACCTACCATATCTAATACCATCAAAGAAAGACGCCTACGATTTGCCGGTCATTGTCTGAGGAGCAAGCATGAATTGGTGAGTGATGTATTGCTATGGACTCCACGACACGGACGCACAGGCAAAGGACGACCTAGATCCACGTACATTCAGTAAATAGCACACGACGCCAACTGTGAACCTGAGGATCTGAGGCAAAGACAGGAAACTCTGGAGAGGAAGAGTCACATTGGTCCGGGCAAGGAGCCCGTAATGATGATGATGATGATGATGATGATGATGATGATGATATCACCTTTTGAGGAGAAGAAACCCGTACGATGTACGTTAGTACATCGTACGGTTTTCTTCTCAAAAAGCCGATGGAGAGACGACCTTGACAACCAATTAAGTTCTGCATGGCCACACCTAACCCGATATAGAACTATGGAAGGAAAACATGGAAGATTTCCTTCTCCATAAGTAATTAAAAAATGATGATGATAATGATGATGATGATGATGATGATGATGATGATGATGATGATGATGATGATATAAGGAGAATGCTGAGTAGCTCTTCTAATACACAGTAACACATCATTTTACCATTCTTTGATTTAAGGAATATCAGATTTAAGTAACATCCGCTTTTGGATCATACTAGAAATTGTGTCTTTACTTTTTTGCTGAACATTGGCTTTAGATAAATTCTAGAATAGACCGTTTTAGCGATTCTGTGTTGAATTGCTAAAACGCATACTTATACGCATATATATACATACATGTGTGTGTGGATTTTTTTAGCTATAAAGTTACACGTGGAAGTAAAATCCAGCGCATTTTATGATTTTTTTGGAAGATCACAAGGCGAACTTGATAGGTTTATTCCTGTGTTTGCTGCTCTGGGTTGCATGAATTAAAATTTGAGAAGCTGTGAAGTAAGTTGAATAAACCAGATTACATGAGATCTTGTTACTAAAAGGAGAATAACACCAAAAAAAAAAAAAAAAGAAAAAAAAAGAAAAAAAAGGAAAAGAAACTGTAGCCGAGAAAGGTTTATAAAAAAAGATTAACTGGGGTTTAAAAGTCTATTTCTGACAACCTTATTAGTGTAGCGGCTTTTAAAAGTGATAGGTTTATTTGCATACTAGCGACTATACACCGCTTTCACCAGGAACATGGATAACAAAATGGAAGATTTAAAAAAGAGAATGTAAAAAAAACAAAACTTTTTCTCCCTGTCCTGCCAATCGTCACACTATTTCTATCCGTTCCTCAAATCACCTAATTTATCTTTACCCCCTCCTCTCTCTCTCTCTCTCTCTCTCTCTGACTACTTCTCTCTTTTACTTCCCTCCCTTTCCTTTCTTTTGATCCCTCTAGATAAGCCCATCTCTCTTTAACTCTTCTTCTTATTGCCCTTTCCTTTTTTCTTTCCCTCCAACTGCCCCTCGTTTTTATCTTTTTCTTTCCGACTGTCAGCCTCCCTCTCTCTCTCTCTTTGATTGCCCTTCTTTTTCTCTCTCTCTTTCTTTATCTCTGACAGACTCTCTCTCTATCTCTCACTACTATCTTTCCTCTCTCTCTCTCTCTCTCTCTCTCTCTCTCTCTCTCTCTCTCTCTCTCTCTCTCTCTCTCTCTACCTATCTGTCTGATTGTCCCGTTCTCTCTTTCCCTCTCTCTGGCAACTTGTGTTTCAGTGGTTCAATAAAACCGAAACCAAAAAGAAAGACAACCAATAAGAAAGAAAAGGAAAGCTTACTATCTATTCAGCCTAGTTTCAGGGTTGTTTCTCAAACAAGTAAGTATGAAACAAAGTACAACCCCACCCCTTCTTGCATTAAATTTGTCCCTGCTGACGCTGAAAGGAATAGATATTACAGTATTTTTTTTGCCATAATTTTCTCTGAACCACTACCACACTTTCATAGGATACCACATAAATCATATGAGAATAACAGGATTGTTTATCGATGTTTACCCTCCTAGATCCACCGTGTTCTGTCTATGCCCATGCATATTAACAAGTAGAAGATGTCGCAAATTGCAACTGTAAAAGGTGCTATTTTATGCAATCACATAGTGCTAGGTGCATGGAGACAAGTCGAGAACATTACAGAAAGTTGACTCAGAAACTTATTACTCCCTTGCATGGCCTTCTTAACTTTATATATATATATATATATATATATATATATATATATATATATATATATATATATATATATATATATATGCACACATATATATATACATACATATATACACACACATACATAACACATATACACATATATATATATATATACACACACATATATACGCACACACACACACACACACACACACACACACACACATATATATACTAGCATGTAAAAATCCTTCGACTCTGTCAAAAGTTTTAGGCAGACATGCAAACATACGTACGTACATATATTTATATATTGGTAACTCAAATTTTCGACCCAAACCGATTAAAAAGCTTGCCCTATCTCTGAATATCCTTTATGTGAAATTTCAAAAGTTTAGACCAGAAATTGTCTGAGTAATTTGGTAGAGACCGAAGTAGTCAAATTTTTTAAAAATTTGACCCCTATTATGACACCTTAACATTTATTTTTTGGGGCTCAAATCAAGTTATTAAGTTAGACCCATGTCCAAGGAATCTATATCGAAAATTTCAAGTGTTTAGACCAAAAATTGGCGGAAGAGTTTGGTAGAGTTCTCAAAGGTCAAATCGTTGAACTTTGACCCCTTAACAGCCATATTTCTGGCCGGAAACGGATTACAAAGATTTTTCCAAATCTCAGTACCCTGTATATAAAATTTCGAGTCTGTAGACTAAAAATTGACAGAATTATTGTGTAGGGAAATGTACACAGACAGACAGACAGACGGACAGACACTTTTACTTTTATAGTTATACTAGCATGAGTGCCCGGCGTTGCCGGGTATTTGGGGGGTGTATGCTGAGCAAAAAACAAAAACAAAAAAAACGGTCAATTTTTTTAAAACTTTGACCCCTATTATGGCCCCTTAACATTTATTATTTTGGTCTCAAATCAAGTTATTAACTTAGATCCATGTCCAAGGAACCTATATCTAAAATTTCAAGTGTTTAGACCCAAAATTGTCGGAGGAGTTTGGTAGAGTTCTCAAAAATCAAATCGTTGAATTTTGACCCCTTAACAGCCAAATTTCTGGCCGAAAACCAATCACATCGATTTTCCCAAATCTCAGTACACTGTATATCAAATTTTGAGTATGTAGACTAAAAATTGACTGAGTTA
>NC_136524.1:25311968-25369468 GCF_053919585.1 Euprymna scolopes | reverse complement strand
ACAATTGAACCATGAAACTTGACTTTTACATTTTAAACTTTAATTCAAGCCAGCATATTAAAATAATTTTATAAAATCAACAACAGGTTCTCTACAGTGCAATGTAGACTACAAAGTAATGTGGACTAAATCACTGTGGGGAGGCATGTGGCGCTATCTCTCAGTGCACAATGCTAGGTCCCTGACTAGAGCAAACAATCAATTGAATTGATTGAAAAATGGACAATTTCACGAAATATTCGACAAAAATAAAAAAATATTGAAAGTGTAAAACATTCGTTGATCCTCATTCAATCCCGGGCAACGTCAAGTTGCCCTGCTTGTGTGTGTGTGTAAACGACAATTACACTACACAGAATTTTCTGCGGTTCATTCCTGAAAAGAATCGATACCTGACGATTTCTTACGGGGATGAAGCGCAGAAAACTGTCTGTGGCTTAATTGCCATAATTATATATTTTCATAACTTGCTAGCTAACATTTCTCACGTACTGATCGCTGCTGAAGTAAATACTGAAAATCGATTCATAAAATATTATATATCCTTATAAAATTTTATATCGATACATGAAATGATAATATATAACTAGCAGGACCTGTGGAAATTCCACAGAGGAATCTACAGAATGCCAACATCAATATGTTATATATGAATATGTAATACATTAATGTTGGCATGCTGTAGATGTTCAGTGTAAATGGAGACGCTCTGATATTATTGTAGCTTTTTTGTTAAAACTGCAAAAGTATTCATCTAAGCCAGCACGAACGCCCGGCATAGCCCGGGCGTAAAGTACGCTTAAATATGATATTTAAATTCTTGCAGATTTCGTATATATTATTATAGAGTTAATGTTCTATCGATTTTTATATATTATAAAGTTGCAATTTCACAAATAAAAAAGTATATATCCACAAGATTTAGGTGCATTAGCTTGAATCCAAATGGAAATAAAACTTATGAAAAAAATATATGTATATGAACTTGAGTTCCTCCAGCCATAATCGAAACCTAAACCAAAACTTATGAAGAATTCTTGATAAAATTATTTATTTATGAAAAAAAAAAAAAAAGAAAAGATTATTTAGGTGCATCACCTATAGTCGAAACCGAAACCCAATACTTATGAAGAATTCTTGGTATGACAAGAAATAGAAGAACAAAACAAACGACCCGGGTATAAGTGTGACACACAAAAGAACACACACGCTATCGTATTAATATATAGATGAATGTCATCTAGAGTCTCCTGATGACTTATGTAAATCGAATATCATATAAAATTATATATATACATATATATATATATATATATATATATATATATATATATATATATATATATATATATGTTTAAAGAAAAATAGAAAATCCGAATGAAATTATTAAAAAATCAACGTTTCGTCCTTATTTCAGAGGACATCTTCAGGATAATTGAAATAAGAATGTAAGAAAAGAAAAAGTCATAGATCGTGCGATTTCTTTTCTTACATTTTTATTTCAATTATCCTGAAGATGTCCTCTGAAATAAGGACGAAACGTTGATTTTTTAATAATTTCATTCGGATTTTCTATTTTTCTTTAAACATAACGTCAACCACCGCTGGTATTTTTTCATTCCTTATATATATATATATATATATATATATATATATATATATATATATATATATATATATATATATATATATATATATATACAGGGTGTCTGTAAAGTTACTATACAGTTTTATTGTTTTATTGTATTATATTTGTATTAATAGTTAATATATTTTTTTTTTTACAGGTTTATTTAATCAAGCATGCCACGCAAGCTAACTTTGGCAGAGCGCAAATTTATTGTACTGTTAATATATTACAGGGTGTCTGTATAGTAACTTGTAAGACTGTATAGTAACTTTACGGACACCCTGTATATTTATTTATATAGACAAATACCTCGTTTTAATTCATGAGTCTTCCCTCTTGAACACCTTCAACTTGGCATAATATATATATATATATCACTGCTGATGCTATTCTCTATCTATATAAGAGCCAGGTACGTCCAAGGATGGAATACTGTTGCCACATCTGGGCAGGAGCTGCTAGAAAGGACTTGTCCTGCCTTGATAGAGTTCAAAATAGACTTCGTAGCCTCGTAGGAGATGTCCTTTTCTCCTCCTTACAACCTCTATCTCACAGAAGAGATGTTGCGAGTTTGTCTCTGATGTATCGTTATTTTCATGGAAAGTGTTCAACTGAGCTTCAATCTATGGTCCCCCCTCGCCAAACTTTCACAAGAAACACTCGTCTAGCTGTAAACACTATCAATAATTTCCCCCACTCTTTATCTGTGCCTAAACCTAAACATAGATTCCATGAACAAAGCTTCTTTCTTAGAACTGCACGCCTGTGGAATTGTCTTCCGTTTTCCTGCTTTCCGGCTGACTACAATATAGTTGTGTTCAAGTCTAAGGTAAATAAGTTCTTGATGAGCCGTTCCATATAAGTTATTAAATTTACCAAATTTTCATTACTAATGATTACTATATTGACCAACTTCTACTGTACACTCTTTAACCCTTATCCTTGAGTGGCCTCTGGGCCTTGATAATGTGGTGATGCCTTTGTAAAAAAAAAAAAAAAAAAAAAAAATATATATATATACACACACATACACACATATACATATACACACACATATATACATATACACACACACACATATATACATATACACACACACATATACACACACACACACACACACACACACACACACACATATATGTATATACGCAAATAAAAATTTACCATAACCGAAATTGCACAATTGGCTCCTTTTCGTAGACAGACTTGCTACATCTTCTGTCAAATGCCGCGCGATGCAGCCTTCTTCTATCACATCTGATCTTCACCCGTAGTTGGTGTTTGAAGAAAGCGATCAGATCCTGATCAGAAAAAGACATCACCCGGGCACTCTGCAGATGTGACGTCCAAATCACCATTCTCACTACGGCCAGGATTGTAATGTAGACCCTTTATATTTCCCTGTCCCATGGCAGCCTCACATTGTCAAGGACATTGGATACGGTAATCAGGCAAGGATGCTCGGGATCGATACGAGCCTTTACCTCACTGACATACAAGCAGTACCAGCGGAGTTCACAGCAGTCGAAGAAAGCATGATCAGCCGTTTCTACGGCCGTTGTTCTGCAACAGGGGGAAGCAGGCGACTCCAAAAACCAGGAACTGCATTGTATGTTGTTGAGTGGAAGTGCATTTCGGGCCAATCGCCAGGTCAGAGAGAACTCTGGATTTGTAAGATGACTCGAACCTGGTGCCCAACTCTACGCTGACCGGATCTCACTTTGCTGCCAATCCAAATGCATGCATAGCGGGTCGTTGGCGCCCCCCCCTTACTAAATCTCTGTGGAGTTCCCTATGGGCAGCAGTCACAAGGTCGCTGGACCTTGGTAGTCGTTTTAGCGCGGCTCGGCACTCTTTAGGAAGGCAGATTCTCCTCGCGGTGTGTGACGACTATCGACAAAGGGGTCGAGAACGAGGTCGGGAAAGGCGGCAGTAACCATGGAATGCCACGGTTGATCTTCCTGCATATAGTGACTCAAGAAAGTCAGCCTCACAGCGTCTCGATGGCACTTCGTCCGCCATTTCTAAGCCTCCCTCACACGGACGTTAAATACAAACCTGTCTGCTCACCCAGTGTCTTTCTCTGTCCTACACTTTGATCTTGGCCCGAAGGCCAAGAACAACAGAAAAAAAAGCAAGCCTTTTTTCTATTTATTTAAAAAGAAAATACAACTTTCTTATATATGGGTCGTAGAATTGCATTCATCTGCAAAAGATCTAGCTAATTTGCATATTCTTTTCAAAAATTCATTTTAATTAATTCCCACTTAGTTTTTTTTCGGTTTTCTTATAGAATTATCATCTTTAGTTAACTATTCCGTGTAATTATATTCATGCAGATATTCTACATGATTGTCATTGAAAGTCTATTTTCCAGCTTAATTTATATATATATATATATATATATATATATATATATATATATATATATATATAACGTGCGGTTGCCATAACAGAAGCTGAAAAAGAGTCCAAAATTTTTCAGTAAGAAACTGTTTTTTTTTTATATTAGATTTTAGACCGATTGTACCGATGTTCTTCTGGCCTTCTGTAAAATATATATTTATTCATTTATTTTGCTTTTATTTTCAAGCTTTTAACTTGGTTCATCCCCTACAGCCATGTATATGTAGTCCGCTCGAATGATCTTGTTACGGCATGAATCAAGGATCCACAGGAACTAATCAATCGTTTTCCCAAGTGAGCAAAACTCCCAAATCTAAGCATCGGTATTAAAAAGCATAAGTCATCTACCAGCCGGAACTGCTATCTCATCAAGTTAATAAACAGTGCAAAGCAGAAACCGCCATTTTGCGTGTTCACAAACATTCCTACCGCCAAGGGAAAAATCATCAAAGGTCATCCCTACTGCACTTTTGAAGATATAGAAACTTTACTGAATAGCTAAAACTACATATCATTATACCCCCCTCTCCCCCCACTCTGTCTCTCTGTCTCTGTCTGTCTGTCTGTCTGTCTGTCTGTCTGTCTGTCTCTCTCTCTCTCTCTCTCTCTCTCTCTCTCTATATATATATATATATATATATATATATATATATATATATATATATATACAGTGATGATCATATTTATTGGCACGGTAAAATAAAAGTTAAATTTTGTCTAATAAATTCTAAAAAAGGGATTAAATTAAAGAAAATAACAAAGTATATTATGTATTTTTAACTGGCCTTTCCGATGCAGCAATCGGATTTTAGAAAAAATAAATAACAAAGGAACAACAAACATAATTGCAAAAAACCCTTGTTCAAAATTATTGGCACGATTTATTTAATAATCAATTCTATAGCCTTTGGCCTTGATTACCTTCCTCAGTCGCTTTTCATAGTTTACAACCAAGTTGTTGCACTCTTCAGTAGTAATTTTAGCCCACTCTTCCTGACAATAATCCTCCAATTGAATAAGATTCTTAGGTTTCCTTTGCATTACCCTCAATTTTGATGTTCTCCATAAATTTTCAATTGGATTAAGGTCTGGGCTTTGTGATGGCCACTCCAAAACATTAATATGATTGTCCTCAAGCCATTTCTTAGTCAGTTTAGCCGAATGCTTTGGGTCATTATCTTGCACGAACCACCAACGACGACCAAGTGAGAGCTCTTTAGCAGAGTCTTTCAGGTTTTCATCCAATATTTTAACATAATCTTCCTTTTTTATGCTACCTGTGACCTTAACAAGTCGCCCTGGTCCAGAGGCAGCAAAGGATCCCCAAAACATCAAAATTCCTCCACCGTGCTTCACTGTGGGTATGGTGTTCTTAGGCAGGAAAGCTTCGCCAGATTTTCTGTAAATATAAGACACTTTATTATGGCCAAATAACTCTATTTTCGTTTCGTCAGTCCATAGAACACGTTTCCAGAATGCAACATCTTTATCAATATGACGTTTTGCAAAGGCTAGCCTTGCTTTCAGGTGCATAGGCTTCAATAAGGGAGTCTTTCTCGGACGACATGCTTTTAAACCAGCTCTCTTCAAAACTCTACCAACTGTATGTCGAGATACATTCACTCCAGAGGTGCTCTGTTCATCAACAATCTCCCCAACAGAGATCCTTGGGTTTTGTTTTACTTGTCGAACAATTTTCCGTTCATCTCTTGGGGAAAGAATCCTTTTTCTCCCTCTACCCTCTAAACTCATAACGTGGCCTTGCGATTTGAACTTGTTTATTATGGCTCTAACAGTGGATTTGGGAAGGTTTAGCTTCTTTGAAATCTTATCATAGCCCTCCCCATTGGTATGGCATGCTACAACAAGCTTCCTGACGTCTTCGCTGTGTTCCTTAGTTTTAACCATGGCGATTGAAAATTATAATTTAGTCACTTATAATAGTTTAAATAAATCGCTATCTAAAAATTATCTGAAAAAAATTATTCACTGAATTAGCGTTAAACAAGCATAATATGGCTATAAAAAAGTTCAGAAAGCACGTAAACCGGAAATTGATTGATATTATACTGATACTAAAAGAAAAACAAAGCCGTGCCAATAATTTTGAACAAGGGTTTTTTGCAATTATGTTTGTTGTTCCTTTGTTATTTATTTTTTCTAAAATCCGATTGCTGCATCGGAAAGGCCAGTTAAAAATACATAATATACTTTGTTATTTTCTTTAATTTAATCCCTTTTTTAGAATTTATTAGACAAAATTTAACTTTTATTTTACCTTGCCAATAAATATGATCATCACTGTATATATATATATATATATATATATATATAATGGTTAGGAGCCTTGACTGCCATACAGACAGTCGGGTTTCAATCCTGGCTTGAGGTGGTTGCCTGTCTAGCCGCACTGATGAGCTGTGAAACAGCGAAACAGTACTGTATGTGGATGACTATATATATATATATATATATATATATATATATATATATATATATATATATATATATATATATATAAATGTTAATTCTTGGTTCGTTCTAAATCGATAAAACCATATTTCTACATTACCAATTTAATTGAAATTTTCAGAAAATCTATCTGTAAAGTCAAGGAATGTTTGCATGTTATTAAAATAATTTAACATTGCGAATTATAAAAATATTAATTAACATAAAAATATTTTTCGTCAGTCGTTTCCCGTAACTTCCGTTTCAACTACTCTCGAATTACAAGATAAGTAAAAAAAAAAAAAAAGTATAGATGCAGAGAGTGATCAGTGCTGAAATAATAACGTTATTATTTAAAAAGCCATTCTTAACATGGGGAGGGGTGGGTGTTTTGTACCTATTCTGTACTTTAACCTTACAATTGAATAAAAAACATATCATAAAATTTAAATTAAACGTGGAAATACGATTTTAAAACTAGCGCGGATCACTCTCTGCATTAGCACACACACAAAAAATCCCCTATTTTTAAATTTAAATACATTTATGTATCTTACCAATTTTTTAAAATTTTAAATTCCTTTGTTTATCTCATGGTTTTTCACTCATCAAACATTACGTTTTAATTGTTTAGTTTCTTTCACGGCATTGTTTACATAAAAATGTTTGTTTTAACTTTTTCTATACTGTTTCATTTTTACGACATGCCTCAGTGTATTATAAACACCCTAACCTCCTCATGTTAAAAACGGCTTTCAAATTAAACACGCCCTTCCACAAACCTCAAAAGCTGTTCTTAACATGGAGAGGTTGGGGGTGTTCATTCCGAAAGCCGTTTTAACATGGGGAGGTTAAAGTGTTCATAATATGCTGGGGCGAGTCGTAAAATTAACAAAGTTGCTATTTATTATTTATTGCAAAAATTGCTTGAAATTTATTTGTTTGACAAAAAAATCTTGACAATTCAAAAGAATGTTTAATATTATTTATTTGTTCGACCCCCCCTCCAAAAAAAACTATTTTATAAAAGTCCAATGTTGCTTTCATTTCAAAATTGTTTTCTTAAAATAATATTTTTTTACGCAAACTTTTCAATCAATGTTTTTACAATTATATTTCGATTCCCAGTAAAAAAAAATGAAAATAAAAAACAACTCACTTGTCCGTTAAAAAAAAAAAACAAAACAATAATTTAAATTAATTTGTTGTTGGCCTTTCAAAGTTGCTTTAATTAAAAAAAATGTATAAAATTATTTATTTGTTCGAAAAAAAAAAAATACACACACACACACACACACACACACACACACACACACACACACACACACACAAACGAAAAAATAAACAAACAAAAAATGAACTAATAAATGTTTTGGTTTTGTTTTGGTTTTCAAATGGTTCTCGCTCAGTTTAAACTATTATGAATATGTCATTTCAATTTTCTGTTTTTAATAATAAAAAAAAATGTTCCATGAAAAACTTTCTCGTTCTCATTAATTAAATCGAAACATTTCCAATTAAACAATTATGGATATATGTTCTCTTTCACTTTCTTTATTTACTTTTTTTTTCATAGTTCTTTCCGGAAGTTTAAGTTTTTTTTTTTCTAACAAATAAATAATTTTAAACATTCTTTTGAATTGTCAAGATTCATTTTCTTCAGTAATATCGGTTTACCAAGTTTCTGAAAGTAATAAATGATAATTTTAGTTTAATTTAACGTTTCCGGAAGTAATAAATGTTAATTTTGGTAAATTTATTCTTTCCCTTTCCGGAATCAATCGTTCGCCATATAATGATGTCTCCCCTAGATTTGGATAGCAAGTGCGTGAAAAGAAAATGGCGTCTCCAATTTCGGCAATAAAGGGTAGAAACACCATTTTATTCATTGGTGATTTATTCAAACAGTCCTTTGGAAAATAAATATTTAAAATAAAGTGGTCCTTGGGCGTTGAGTTCCATGGCGACCAGCAGAATTATTCAATGGTCGCTCTCTTGCCCCCCCCCCCTCAGTCAAGGCTAACGCATGCGCACGTAACATTTATCATTTATTTACTTACGTTGCCTTTCGCACTTTTACAAACATTATTTATTTACGTTGGCTTAACTCTTTTTATGAATAAAAAAGTAACTAAACCTGAATTTGTCACTTTTACAAACATTTATTTATTTACGATGGCTTAACTCTTTTCATGAATATTGGAAAAAATGTTTTACTCTTTATGAATATTAAAAGAAAAAAGTTACTAAACATTAATTAATAATTTCTCACTTTTACAAACATTCGTAATTCATGTATTTACTTACAGTGGCTTAACGCTTTTCATGAATATCTCCCCCTGAATAGTGGAAACACTGACAACTCCTATTTGCATCTACTGAAAACTCGCCCAAATATATATTACTTAATTATACATACGAAATACACCATAACCTAAAATGTACCTCCAGTTACACCCTGAGTGTACTGCACCTACACCCTTACCTTCGTAAACCTAAATATACAGTGACTGGGCAAAATTTCTTAGCTGAATTCCTAATACCTACTCAAACTATAACGTTATCCTGAACCCAAACTAACATAAAGTTATAAAAAAAAAAAAAGAAAATGAAAAAACCTAAGGTAAAAGTCCTAATCCGCACTAACACTTTTCTAACAAGCCCCCCCCCCTCAAAACTGCTCCCACTGAGCCCCTAAATAACTTTGAGGAGTGTAACTATTCATTAGATATATAACCTTTACAAGCTAACCCTGTAACATTAACTAACCACGCGGGGTCGCAGAAATACCTGGAGTAGGACCCAGTTGCGGAGCAAACCCTCTCAGGGCTGATGGAGCCAGTAGATCTTCCCAGATCACCCGTCTAGGAGAAGGAAAACTCTGAAACTAAACCAAAGGGGAGGGACGCCTCTCCAGTCTTGGACGACAACTTTCCTAGAGCTGGTGACTCAAACAAATTACCGGTCTGAAAACCTAAATTGCTTAAGGAGTAGATAGGCTCTGTCTATCGCCGGCTTCCATACTCCTTCTTTGCCTATTAGTTAGGCGCAGGGACACTATCACAGGTGAATCGACAAAACACTTAGTGGTAGATCTTGTTTCTTGTCTAGGGCATTGAATGCCGTTCCCCCACTCCCGACACATCCCACCCCTCATAACTGGGCACTTGGGAGTACTTGAGTACCACGCATGCCTGTGCAATTAGATTGGGGTGATCTTCTTCTGATGGGCTGAGGGTACTGGATTGACAGTTCCTGGCTGCTGTTTCCGACCGGTAGTACAGGGACCTAACTCTTTGGTAGCACTTAGAGCGGCTGCTCCATCAACAGTTGTATAATATTGGGTTGTTTGTAGTGCCATGTCGCGCATGGAAAGGGGCCCTGCACTCATCCCTGATGGGCTTTCCCGAAGTCACAGTCCTAGATGAAGAAAGGTCAGCCAATGGTCTGATTGTGTTGCATGTCTGATATCCTGCATAACCTCCTGTTCAGCTCCCCCTCACCTAACTGAAACTCTTTAAAAACATGTGACACTAAAATAAAAAAATAAGCTCAAACCAGGCCTAGGGACAAACAAATTCAACTTGCCTCCTCCCTTGAGGCTTGCATTCACTAACATCTGTGGGCTTAGAACTAATTTAGCTGATGTTGAAGCATTTCTCCTAATAAATACCCCAGATATCTTAGCACTAAGCGAGACTAACTTACACTCCTCCATCCCCTCTAACTACTTTAACATGCCTGGCTATCTCCCACTCTGCCATAAGGACTCTGACAGACATATGCACGGACTTGGAGTCTACATTCGTAACACCCTCCCCCTGACTAGAGAAACAAACCTAGAAATGGACGATCAAGCCTTTATGTGCTTTAGACTAAACATACAACACAACATTAGCTACTTTTATTTTCTCTACCGCGCTCCCTTGACCCAGGACTGCACCATAATAAACAAAGTCTCTGACAGTATAGACACAGCACTCTCCCTCGACACTAGCGCCCAAATCCATGTATTTGGTCACTTTAATGTTCACCACAAAAACTGGCTTGGATTCTCTACTCACACAGATGCAGCGGGCAGCACAACACATAGTTTTGCTATATCTCACCCCCTATCACAAACAGTTATGTTTCCAACCCGTTTCCCTGACCAGCAAGAACAACAAGCATCACTTCTAGATCTGTTTCTGACTACAGTTCCCGAGGATTGTACAACAAATGCTGACAGCCCACTCGGGAACGCTGACCATGCAGTGATAATGGTAGAAATCGCCCTAAATTCTAGACCCAAAACTGAAGAGCCAGTGCTCAAAACAACGAGATATTATAAAAACGCTGACTGGGAAGCCATCAGAGATCTTATCAGAGATGCCCCATGGGGAAATATTTTTCTTCCTACTGAACAGTGCACAAATGAGACCACTGAATGGTTCAAAACCGCAATGGAAGCACATGTTCCCATGCGGAAATTTTATAGCAAGCCCCACTCTCCCCAATGTCTTGCGCAACTGCCATTGCTCAAAGGCAGCATGCATACCACAGATTTAACCGACATAAGTCCAGTTCAAACAAACAGAAGTACATAGAAGCTAGAAATAACGTTAAGAAAGAAATAGCGACAGCCAAGAGAGAATTTACTGAAACCACTAAAAAACGCATCGAAGCACAAAAATTAGGAAATCGTGACTTCTGGAAAATCTACAACAGTGTAGTAAATAATGGGCAATCAACAATTCCCTCCACTAACCAACAATCACGGGGTTGTTTGCTCAGCAACTGACAAAGCTAATATGCTTGCCAGCCGGTTTGTCTCGAACTCTTCCAACCACCCCCTGCCTGACTTTCCTTTGTGGACAGACGCCACGCTAGGCGATCTAAAAATCACCCCTGCCCAGGTACATGTTATCATAAAAAATCTTGACACTTCAAAAGCATGTAGACCTGATCTCATCCCAGCTGTGCTAATAAAAAATTGCTCAGCCGAAGTAGCTCCAGTTCTCTCCAAACTCTACAACAAATGCCTTAATGAATCCTGCTTTCCGGGCTGTTGGAAAACCGCTTCTGTGGTACCAATATTCAAGAATTCTGGCGAAAGAACTGACCCATCAAATTATCGCCCCATTAGCCTCCTCCCACTTTTCGTCAAAATATTTGAGACCATAATTAACCATGCTCTAGTCCGGCACCTTACAGATGCTAAACTTCTGACTGACAAAGAATATGGATTTAGACAAGCCCGTTCCACAGCTGACATCCTCACTGTAATCTCTGAACGTATATACCATTCACTGCACAAAGCGGGGGAGGGCAGAGCGGTAGCTCTAGATATATCTAAGGCTTTTGACAGGGTATGGCACAAGGGTCTCCTCAGGAAAATTAAATCATACGGTATCACTGGTAGAATACTTAGCATAATTAAATCCTTCTTAGATAAGAGAAAAATCCAGGTTGTCCTCGACGGTCGAACATCTAAACAGTGTGATATAAATACGGAAGTGCCTCAGGGGTCTATTCTTGGACCTCTATTGTTCCTAATATTTATTAATGACCTCCCCGACAAAACTGCCTCTGAGATGGATATATATGCTGATGACACTACACTCTATAACAGGCATGACAGGAAAACAAATAAACACATATCTAAAGAAATGGCAAAAACAATACAGGATGACCTCCAATCTGTAGTGGAATGGGGACATAAATGGATGGTCACATTCAATGCTGCCAAGACTAAACTGGTTTCCTTCAATAACTACAAGAAATCTTCTCTGCCACCAATAGCAATGGCCAGTGACTCCCTGTCTGAGAGTACATCTTTCAAACTGCTTGGCCTAACGTTCACAGGAAACATGAGCTGGAACAATTATATTGAAAACATTGCCAGGGCCAGCGTAAAAAAGGTAGGCTCTCTCTACCGTGCTAGAAAACTACTGACACCTGAAAGTATCCTGTATCTCTATAAGGCCACTATTCGCCCATGTATGGAGTATTGTTGTCACATCTGGACTGGAGCGTCTACTACTAGTCTCTTGCTCCTAGACAAGGTTAAAAAAAGTCGCCAATCTGATAGGCCCTGAACTGGCATCTAAGCTTCAGCCTCTGTCCCATCGACGAAATGTTGCATCCCTCTGCCTGTTCTACAAGTATTTTAATGGTGAATGCTCTGACGAACTGCAGACACTTGTGCCCCCACGATGTAGACACCCTCGACAAACCAAACAGGCAGCTAAATCCCACCCCCACACAGTAGAGATCCCTAGATGTAAAAGATCTTTCTACTTCCGTAGTTTCTTCCCCAGAACCGCTAGACTCTGGAATTCCATTCCAGGATCCTGCTTCCCTAACTGTACTGACATGCAGAAGTTCAAGTGCAACGTGAACCGACATCCTGCTGCCCAAATCCCTACATAGTGCCCCAGTAGTTGCTGACCCTGATAGTAGCCCCCTACACCAAAGTGGCAATGTGCCTTGTTTGGGGTGAAAATGTAATAAAAAAAAGATTAAAAAAAAAGATTAAAAAAAAAAGATAACTAAGTCATGTATTGATAATTTCTCAGTATTACAGACATTTTAAATTTACATGAGTGGATAATTTTTTGGGTAAATATTTACATTTAGGTCTACCTCCACAATTTTCTTTTTTAAATGACGACTTTTATTGATAAATAAATCTACTTCTCTGCAACTTTTATTGATAAATAAATCTACTTCTTTGCAACGGGCACTGAACCCCTCCTTTTTTTTTAAATAGTATTTTCGGGTGGTTATGCTGACAACAAATATCAGTAAAATTTTGCAAATATTTTTTCACTCCCCTCCAAAAATGGTGTTTATTCCGGAAGCTGTTCTTAAGATGAGGAGGTTTGGGGTGACATTTATCATTAATATGTGTTTTTGGTTTGTGATGAATGAAACTTTTTTTTTCATTACAACAATAATGAACCAATTTACATCTTCCAGCATGTGTTTAAGGGTTACGAAATTATCAATACATCGTTTAGTTACTAAGCCAACGTCAGTAAATAAAAAAAATGTTACGTGCGCATGCATTAGCCTTGACTAGATGGTACTAAGGGAGTGACCATTAAATAATTATGCTGGTAGCCATAGAACTCAACGCCCAAGGAGTACCTAAAGTGACACTTATGCACTTATGTTATCATGCTATTTTCTAAAATAGTATTTTCACACTAAATTAAAATTTTACAATATCTTTTTCTTCTATTAATTTGTTAGGTGAAAGTACAGATAACCCGGTCGGTTTCTAATGTGTGGAAAATCTAGCTCCTGAAAAAAAAAAAGGTACTCTGGATAGTAACAAAAAATTGAAATTGCCTCAGTCTTGAAAGATTTCTTCTCTACGGAACGAGGAAACAAAGCGTGAAGTGTAGTTCACCTTCTGTTTCTCTCCCCCATCTCTCTTCCTCTCTCTATCCATCTCACCCTTTCTCTCTCTCTCAATCTATCTTTCTCTCTATATCACCCTCTCCATCTCTCTTTGAGCCCCTTTCTCTCCCTAACTCCCTCTATCTCTCTCCTTTCCTCTGTCTCACCATCTCTGTTTTTAACTCTCCCTCTTTCTGTGTCTATCTATCAATCCCTTTATCTCTCTCTATCTCCTTCTCTTTCTTTATTCTCCTCTCACTTTCTCTTTTCTATCTATATATCTTCCTCTCTATCTGTCCATCTCTAATCCCTCATCCTATTTTAGTCTCCTAAATTAATTACAGTGAATAAGGCATTGTCAAAATATGGATAAATCCTATTTTAGTCACCTAATTGACTGACTGTGAGAATAGAAGTTATTTGGAAATTACTGCTACCTTGAACAGCACCAGAAGTAACTGGTAAAACCTTTCTAATTAAATTGATTTTGGCAGCCATTCAGTAAACAAAATGACATAGCCTTAGCCCTTGCTGCATGAGGAATACCTGCGACCTTGCTGCCAAGTAGAAGAATGATTTATTCTACTTTAAAACATTCAATTTTTAAAAAATCTCATGTTCAACATCTCCAAAACATCCAATATGGGGAAAAATATTGCAGAAATGCAAACTTATTGTTTAGGATGAATGCACAATGGTACGCAAAAAATCACTTGAGGCTCTTGGTCGATCCTTGCAAAATTTGTGTGGCAATGTCAGACCATTTGGGAATGCAGTAATATTTCTTGCAGGAGATTTCAGACAAATGTTACCTGTTATTCTTCAATCAACACCAGCAGATGAAATAAATGCTTGCCTCAAATACTCTACTTTTTTGTGCCATGTGAAGGCATTAAACTTAACTCAAAATATGCATGTCCCGTTGCAGACTGTTCGATCCGCACAGAAATCTTTGCATCACTTGTGGGAAATTGGGTACGGAAAAGTGCCAGCTGATCAGAGATAAGGGCAAAATTCTTTGACTTTTAACTTCTGTAATTTTATTACATCAAAAGAAGAGTTTGTTTAAAAAGGTTTTTGCAGATATTCAAATTATAAGAATTCCATTTGACTGAGTGAACGAGCTATTTTGCAGGTCAATACAAAGACGTCCACACTATTATTCAATGTAAAATTCCAAGTGAGGTAGTCAAATACAAATCCATGGACACTTGTGAAAGCAAATAAAGTAGTTAATTATCCAACAGCTATATTTGCCAGGGATGCCACCGCATGTATTGCAACTGAAATTTGACATACTAATTATCATGTTGTGAAATATAAACCAATCCAAGCTTTGTAAAGGCACATGGCTTGCAGTAAAAAAATTAACAAACAATATCATAGAAACAACAATCTTAACAGGACCTTTCACAGATGAATATATCTTCATTCCATGCATTCTTATGATTCCACTGGATACATCATTACACTTTAGCAAATTGCACTTTCCAATTTTATTGTCATTTGCAATAACCATCAACAAAGCACAGGGAACAATCTTTACAATTGTGTGGCTTACAGTTACACACTGACTGTTTTTTTACATGGACAATTTATATTACGTATTCAAGAGTCACCAAACCAGAAAATCTCTACATCGGCTAAGAAAATGGAACAACAAAAACTGTGTATCCATACGAAATTGAAAATTAAACCTATAAGAAACATGCTTTTTCTCATTTTGGAACTTTTTCCATTGCACCAATTTGAGCCACAGCAACGCGTGGCAGGGTACAGCTAGTATATATATATATATATATATATATATATATATATATATATATATATATATATATATATAAATATATAATTTTGCTAATTACTACCCTCTGATGAGAGGAAAATATGTCTTTGAAACTCTGTGGATTAAGGACTATCCACTTATTTTATATTTCCTTTTCAAATTAAATGTTTTTAATTTGTTTTCAAAGTGTTTTTAACATGTTTTATTAACTATTTGCTCTTGGTATATATATATATATATATATATATATATATATATATATATATGTATATATATATATATATATATATATGTATGTATGTATGTATGTATATATATATATATATATATATATATATATATATATATTTTAATTTTCTTGCTGGGTATGGGTAGCCAAATCAGTTGCCAACATTGCCCTGCTTTTTATTTAATCCAGCCGAGAGCTCTTTTTAGTATCCTCGTTGTCAACTGAAGTGCAATTGTCTGGATCTCTTTTGCACTTGGTTCACCAGGAATATTAGTTAGATAGGACTTCAATTCTTCTTCAAAAGCCCTGTAGCATCTACACACATATATATACACACAGGACATGATATAATACATATACACACATATAAATGTTTATATATGTGTGTGTGTGTGTGTGTGTGTGTGTGTGTATATATATATGTACACATATTTACTCACACACATGCACATATTGGGAACATCAACCTGAAAAAACAGTTGGAAATGATTTATATACCATACATTACGACCATGTAATTCCTACAGCCACCTACCTTGAAAATACTGCTGTGAAACCTGACATAGTTATATGGAATAAGTCAGAGAGAGTTGCAACCTTGATTGAAGTGAGTGTTCCTAATGATGGCGGTCTTAACAGAGCTGAAAGAGAGAAACAGACCAAATACCAAGGTCTCATGTATGATGTGAAAAGAAACTGGAACCTAAAGGGGATATCAATCATACCAGTTATCATAGGTGCCACAGGACTTATGAAGAAGAACCTGAAGTCCTACCTAACTAATATTCCTGGTGAACCAAGTGCAAAAGAGATTCAGACAATTGCACTTAAGGGAACAGCGAGGATACTAAAAAGAGCTCTCGGTTGGTTTCAATAAAATAGCGTGGGCAATGTTGGCAGCTGGTTTGGCTGCCCCATACCCGGCATTACAATCTTCAAAGGAAGAAAAAAAAAAAACATATAAGCATTTATACACACACACACACACACACACACACACACACACACACACACACACACACACACACACACACATATATATATATATAAATAGTATGCAATATTCTTATGTCAGTCCATGAATACTTTCCGAGTGTTTACTATTTATGCCTACTGATTTTGGCATTTATAGATACTTAATTTTTATTATTTCTTGTGTTAATTGCTGATAATCTGGACTAGGTTCGACTGTCACTGCTGGCATTACTGGCGATTGATGTTTTAAAAAAAAAAGTTTTGGTAAGAAGGTAAGCTCGAACCAGGAGAATTGACGCGAAGGTGGAAAAGAAAGGGAAAAGAACATGACATATAACCTGCTCGACCATGAGTGGAGAAGAAGTGAAAACTGTTTTAATTGTAAATTTGACAGGTGCGCGAATTAAATGATAATGAGGTAAAATGTATTCGGCAGTTAAGTTTTGCTGCAAGGCAGTTTTTCTTTCCCCAACTTTGGCTGTTTGTTTACCCAAGATAAAAAATGGGAGTGAAAAGCAATTGTCTGATATGACGGTTTTTGCCGCATTGATCCAAGCCGATTTGCTTTTTGTATGTCTCTGCTACGAATGCCAGGGGATTGATGATGCGGATTCAGTCTTGCTTTTTATACTGAAAAGCGAAACGAAGATGCGGCGATCGAAAAAATATATAAAAAGTTTTAAGAAGGAGTGACCCAACTGAGCGCCCTCCCCCTCCCCAAGCCTTTGCTGGACATACACAAAAAGGGCACGCACACACACACACACACACACACACACACATTTTGCCTTTTATATACATAGACTACTGTAATAATAAAATTTAAGTTTAAAAATCTCTCTTTCTCTTTCTCTCCATCATTCATAGACATTTATGCTGATGACACTACCATCTATAGTAGCACATCTAACACCGCAAACGACCAAGTTCTCCCCGATTCTCTCTCTCCTGATTTTGAGCAAGTGGTACAATGAGGAGAGAGGTGACTGGTTACTTTTAATGCATCTAAAACCAAGCTTTTATCTTTACATCATCAACGCTCTGATCCTCATCTGGCATCAATTGAAATGAATGGCTCTCGTCTTGGGGAGGCCTCATGTTTTGACAAGCTTCTGGGTTTGACCTCTACTCCTGATCTGAAATGGAACACATACATCAAATCCGTTGCCAAGGCCGCTGGAAAAATGGTGGGATCCTTTGATCGATCCAGTAGATATCTCACTGCTTATGCAATTCTCTATTTATATAAGAGCTAGATACGTCCAAGGATGGAGTACTGTTGCCACATCTGGGCAGGAGCTGCTAGAAAGGACTTATCCTGCCTTGATAGAGTTCAAAATAGACTTTGTAGCCTAGTAGGGGATGTCCTTTCCTCTTCCCTGCAACCTCTTTCTCACTGAAGAGATGTTGCGAATTTGCCTCTGCTTTATCGTTATTTTCATGCTGTGCTCGACTGAGCTCCAATCTATGGCCCTCCCCTCTCGCTAAACTTTCACAAAAAACACTCGTCTAGCTTAAAACACTATCAATGATTCCCCTCACTCTTTATCTGTGCCTGAACATAAACGTAGATTTCATTAACAAAGCTTCTTTCTTTCTCAGAACTGCACGCCTGTGGCACTGTCTTACATTTTCCTTGAAAGTCCTACAAATTAACATCGACACATGGGAAGAACTAACTCTGCCAAGGCCGAAGTGGTGAAAGCTTGTACATGAAAGTTGTGTATATATATATATATCATATATATATATATATGTGCATATATATATATATATATATATATATATATATATATATATATATATATATATATATATATATATATATGCCATTCTTATCCACTCACGCATACTCACACACTACACACAACAAGATGACAATTATAGATGCAATAAACCGCGGTGCCTTATATGCATACACCTAAATACCACACCCTTATTCAATATACCTGAAAACTAACACTCATATAAAACCGTCGCATCTAACATGTGACGGTTCTAATGTCATATATATATTGCTGTATTTGAAACAAGGGAGGATATATTGGGGAAACTCTGACGCATTTTCGAATCCGCCTAAACAATCATAAAACGACAATCAGACAAAAATTCCCCACCCCACTAGCAAACCACTTCAAATTGCCTGGACACACAATAGACAATATAAGATGCCCCCTAATAGACTCTGATTCCCCAGCAACAAAAATACGAAAACCAAAAGAAATACAATCGATCATCCGATTCAACACACATAAGACAGTTCTCAACACAGACCTCGGCCCTCTCAAATTATACAAATGTTTAAAAAAAAAAAATTAATTAACACCTACACCTACATCCATACCTATACGTATGTATAAACTTGCCCTTGTTCTCTATTGATTCCAATATGTATTTTACATCTTTTCGTTTTATAGAAAAAACATGTATCATTTTCTTTTAATTCTTAAATGATGATGATGATGATGATGATGATGATGATGATGATCATCATCATCATCATCATCATCACCACCACCACCACCACCACCACCACCACCACCACCACTACTACTATTTTCGTTATACCTATCCTACTATCTGCATTCACTCACTTTATGTATGTGTATTAATATTGGCTTAATAAATTTGTTTGATAATATGAATCTATGCGTATGCGCCCATGTGTGTATTTGTATGTTTATATATGGATATGTATGCATATGTGTGTGTGTGTGTTTATATGTGTACATATGTTGTGTGTATATGCCGCTATATATATATATATATATATATATATATATATATATATATATATATATATATACATTTTATTTTTTCAATCTCTCCCTGTCCGGCTAAGTTATATATATATATATATATATATATATATATATATATATATATATATATATATATATATATATATATATATATATATATATATATATATATATATATACGCATTTGTGTATGTATATATACTCAAGCATGTGCTCTTCCCCCGTTGATGTGTGTGCATATGTTGTACATATGTATGCGTGTGTGTGTATTTGTGTATGTGTGTTATTTACTTATCATAAACATTTCCTTAAATAATTTTATTAATTTATTATTTGATTAACTTACTGATATTCTTACCTATTTTTATATTATCAAAATAAACCTGTAACGTATAATTCATCAATTAATCCTCCTATTTTCCTTCTCTCTTTCTTTCTTTCAACTACAACGGCCGAAAATTCAAAAATTGATAAATAAAAATAAAAACAAAAAATATTTTTCAATCTCTCCCCGCCCGGCTAATATATATATATATATATATATATATATATATATATATATATATATATATATATATATATATATATATATATATATATTTGTATCTGTGTATGTATATATACTCAGGCATGTGCTCTTCCCCCATTGATGTGTGTGCGTATGTTGTACATGTGTATGCGTGTGTGTGTATTTGTGTATGTGTGTTATTTACTTATGATAAACATTTCTTTAATAATTAATTTTATTAATTTATTATTTGATTAACTTACTGATATACTTACCTATTTTTATATTATCAAAATAAACTTGTAACGTATAATCCATCAATTTACCCCTATTTTACCTTCTTTTTCTCTTTCTTTTAACTACAACGTCCGACAATTCAAAAATTAATAAATAATAAATAAAAAAAAGAAAAAATATTTCTCAATCTCTCCCCGCCCGGCTATAACTCTCACTTTAAACCCCATATGCAACCTGTGCTTTCCTCCTCCCACCACACCACACCGACTAACACTGACTCTGCAACCAGTTGCCATAGGGATCCATTAAATTACTGATAACTGCTGCTTAAACTCATGCCGTTATAAATAAGAATAGCGTCTATTAATTTCAAACCGTTATAAACTAGAAGAGCGTCTATAAACATTAACACATAATTACTATTTAATAATACCCCCTCTTATTATATACACTCCTACTACTTTAAATTCCAACGTCCTCTCCCTTCCACTCCCCCTTCTTGTCTAACTCCCCTTCATCTTCTACGATTTTTCCATTCTTATTTGGTTTTATAACTTAGTCCATCTATGAATTCTGACAAAGCTAGTCGGATATTTCCTCTTCTTTCGAGGATTTCTCCCTAGCGGAAACAATATGTAAACTTATTCTGGACTCGCAGTAATAAATTTCCTATATACTGCTCTGGCTACACATTGAGCACTCTAGTCCGGTTTTTTCACCACTGATAAATAAATAAATATATGTGTGTGTGTGTGTGTGTGTGTGTGTGTGTGTGTGTGTATTTATATATATATAATATAATAACTACAAGGCTAGGTTACTTTCTTGATTTTTTCAACTCTCATTTGTATTTACGTATGTATATGTATGGGGGTATATATGAATGTGCGCGTATATGTATGTTTATGTATGAGTATATATATATATATGTGTACACTAATGTGCATGTATGTATATATTGATATTAATACACATGCACAGTTTTAAGTGTGGGCCATGCTATCGGGCCTGTTAAAATATTTAATAATAGTAATTTTTATAATATTTATATATATACTAGCTGTTCCCGGCCACGCGTTGATGTGGCTCAGTTTGTTAAAATGGAACACATGTGAAAGTAGAGAAAAGTTTGATTCTTTTTTACAAGAGAATGTACAAATTTTTTATTTTTTTTAAAAGATGTTAAGAAAATAAAAATAAAAATACTTCCATCATTAATTATGCAAAAAAATAAATAAAATGTTGATTTAGTGTTTCAATATTTTGCTTATAAATTACGATAAAACTTGCGGAGTATGCGCTTTTTTACAGTTGTTGCAAAAATGGAACGGAAACTTAAATTTCGCTTTGTTTTAATCTTTCTTAATTTTTTAATTGTGCCCCCCCCCAAACGAATATAATCAAAACAGTAACATTCAACAATTGTATTTTATGCATATAAAACACAAAATATTTATTAAAAAGAAGAATTAAAAAAAAAAGTTAATAACGAAAGGGAAATAATTCCATTTTTAAACGAAAAAGTCATTTTGGTATATCTTTTTGTTATTTTTTACATAAGTCCAGCTTACCATTCACATTGGAAATGTCAACATTTATAGGTTATCGGGTATGTTTACAACGAATAAACACTCCAATCTAGTAGATGTATCAGAATTTTTGTAGGACTGTTTTACACCCCTATCATGAAACTGCGAATAAAATATAAAAATCTCATAATTTCTCTTTTAAAAGTGGGTTATTTGTTTTCTTTATGGATTATACTTCCAAAATAAACTATTAAAGTTGTTTTAAAAGTAATAGAAATATTTTTTTTTTATTTTTTAAAACACAGTAATGAATTTGACGAACTCAATATTTTTCAATTTTTAAACTTTAAAAATCTTTCAAAATTTTTCTATTGATTCTATTTTTACGATATTTTCAGGGTCAATGTGAAATTTTATGCTCTTTCCAATAAACCGAATGTAATATTTTAGACAAACGTTTTTTTTTAATTCACGCTCCCCCCCCCATTTTCAAGTGTCTAGTAAAAAGTAAATAATTAATTTACTCACCAAAGTTTTATATACCACAAATTGAAGAGAAAAGGTCAATAAGTAATATATTCAAATTTAAAACAAAAAAGTAGTGTTTTTTAGAAATTTACCTGTAAAGTTCGAAGTTTAAAACCTTTTTTTTTAAACCACGTTGTTTGTTTTTTCTTTTTTTTTATGAAACTTTGGTCCTTGCTCCTTTAATTGAAAAAAAAATTAGGGCTTGAATTACATTTTTCGAGTAGTTATAAGCTTGGAAAGACAGGGGGTAGAATAATTCACGGCTCCCATTTTGAAATGTCTATTAAGAAGTAAATAATTTATTCACCAAAGTGTTATATATCACAAATTGAAGAGAAAAGGTCAGTGAATAATATATTCAAATTTAAAACAAAAAAAGTAGTGTTTTTTTTAAAATTTACCTGTAAAGTCCGAATTTAAAACCTTTTTTTAAAAAAAAACGTCTTTTTTTTGTTTTGTTTTAATGAAACCTTGGTCCTTGCTCCTTTAAATGGGAAAAAAAAATTAGGGCTTGAGTTAGATTTTTCGAGGAGTTATAAGCTTGGAAAGACGGGGTGGAATTATTCACTATTTTTTACGAAATTTCTGACAAACTTACCAATCTATCCATGTTAAGAACGGCTTTTGGAATAGACACCCTTAACCTTGCCAGAATACCCGAAAAGCTATAAAAATTGACGTGTCGAATGTGAACGATGAGTTGGACATAATGTAAAAATGTACCGAATTTAAAAGGGAACGAAATTCAAATTTCCGTTCCATTTTTACAACAACCGTAAAGCAGAGCATTCTATGCAAATTTTACCTAACTTACTGTATTAATGCTATTTTTTTAAGCAAAAAAAAAAAAATTTAGGTTTGGCTATAAATTCCTAAACTCATTTCACCCTTAATAATTTAGGTGACTGAAATAGGAATCTAATTGAATTTTTAATTTCCTGAATAGTATGCAAGAATTCATTTTTCTTCGAGTTATATCAAATTCATTAATACGGACTTTAGGGGCTTTTTTCGTAAGGTTACTGTAAAAATTATTTTTTATTGTTCCAAATCCGATTCTTTATTTATATAAAAAAAGCAAAAATAAATTCTTGCGTTTTTTATTTACTACTGAAAACCAAACTTTAGTAAAGGTATTTTTTGTTTAAACAAAATAAAACATTTTCACTAAGACTTTAGTAAAAATAATTAGTTCATTATATTCTGCGATCATTATTTGAAAAATACTGCAATTTTCATTAAAATTGGTTAATTTCCTGATTTTTGGTGAATTTTTAAGTAAAGGGAGGAGTCAAAATGTTTATACACTTTGAGCGTCGGCATTCATTGTCTGTCCCTACCATTTTTCGATGAATATTTGATAGCAAAGCGACCACGTGTGGTTAATTTAAATTAAATTTCAATCACATGGTTACATTATCAATAATCATGTGATTAAACCCATTGAAAATTTACCGATATTGTAAACACATTCTGTTTACATTAAGCCTGTAGTGTTTTTTTTAGTGATGCAATGTTGGCAACTGAGATTTAAAAAAAACCCGCGAGATCAGGAGAAAGAAATCTCCAGAAAATCGCTAGATTTTTAACTTATCATCTGAAATTTTCAAAAATCGCTAATTCCCCCCTCCAACTCCATATTTTAACTTCCTACCATAACAAAATTATAAATATAGTATATTCAATATATAAAATGTTCCGTGTTTTCTCACTATATGTTTCTGGAATTATATTGAAGCGGTTAGCTCCCCAGAAGGCTTACATATTTTATCAGCTAATTTGGCCTGTTTTTTTTCAGATAGGGTATTTTTTTTTTTGTAGGAAACAAATCATAAACTCAAACTTTTTATAATAAAAGTTAAATTGAAATATACTGCAAATTAAACATCACAATAATGGTGCAACATTGAAATTAGAAAAATAAAAAACAAAAAAACTTTGTTTTCGCATATTAAAAGTATTTAGGTTGGTAGATAATTAAATTCTACTGTATTGGTATAAGTTTTTTTTTTTTGACTGTTGTTTCTTGCTTTTTACAATTTTCAACTAAATACTTCTAAATAAAGAAGGGTTGCTTCGGAGGTTGGAATGCCCTCCCCCCACCTTAAATGTACTTGGAAAAATCGATTTTATAGCGAGATTTAAGAATGGTTAGCCGAAAAAAGGTGAAAAACAAAACAGATAATCAATAAATAATTGTTACCAAAGGCAATAAATGCTACTTTTTTTTACTTACATGAGTGAGTTTATTTTATGTTTTAAAGTATTTTCAAGCGCTTTTCTTTATTTTTTAATCTAAAATTGAGGATGTGTGGGTGCCAAATATCTCCAGATTTTCTAGAATTTCCCGCTAGATTGCAAACAAAATCTCCAGATCTAGCAGGAAAATCGCTAAATTGTAACACTGGTCACGTGACAGGAAGCGGTATAAATAATTGTCCCTAAATAAAAAAAATGTCGTATCGATACAAAGAAAACCACCTATTTATCATAGAAAAATTAAGTATAATGTTATAATTAAAAAGAAATATATAAAACACACATGGATATAGTAAAGATATTATATCAAAGCGTGGAAGCCATCCGTCCAGTGGTTTTTTAGACTTTTAATTGCGAACGAACCAAGAGTTACATTTTTATATATATATATATATATATATATATATATATATATATATATATATATATATATATATATATATATATATATATATATATATATATATATATATTAATGTATATTCATATGTATATGTTTCTATTATATATGTATATATGCATATTTCTGTCCGTATAATGTATATATATTTTGATGTGTATATCTTTATGCTGCCTTACATGCTCATGTATATTGATCTATGCATATATATCTTTACATGTATATATATATATATATATATATATATATATATATATATATATATATATATATATATATATGTAGATGTATGTATATGTATGTATGATTATGTGTATTTGTGTGTGTGCGCTTGTATGTATATATATTAACGTGTGTGTGCATATACACATATAGGTGTATATGCATACATGTGTGTGTATGTGTATGAGTATATATGCGTGTGTGGATCTATACATGCTTATGTATGTATGATGAAAATGGGGTAAAGATTCATTCGAATGGAATAGTGCTGCTAAATGGAGAAATCATGAAAGAAATAGAAGATACAGGATATAAGTATTTGGGAGTGCTGGAGGGTGTAGGCATCATGAACAGAGTGATGAAGGAGAAAGTCAGGAAGGAGTATCTTAGAAGAGTGAAACAAATTGTGAAGTAGAAATTGTATGGAGGAAACCTAATGAAAGCGGTGAATGCATGGGCAGTCAGTGTTTTGAGATACAGTGCTGTAATTTTAGAATGGTCTGACAAGGATTTGCATGCCATGGAAATCAAAACAAGAAAAGTTTTAGCAATGTTTGGTATATTTCACATTCGAAGTAGCATAGCAAGGCTGTATCAAAAGAGGAAAGACGGTGGGAGAGGATTGAAAAGTGTAAAAGATTGTGTTAGAACCGAGGAGATATCGTTGAAGGAGCATGTGGTTAGAAGTGAGGAGTGGATGTGTAAGGTTGTGGCCAATGAAGTGGAGGTATGTGAGACCAAGGCTGATTATGTGAAACGTATGGATAGAGAAAGGGCAGAGGAACTGGCTAGGAAGAAAATGCATGGAAGGTTCTTCCAGGATATAGCAGAAGTGGCTGATGAAAGATCATGGCAATGGCTTAGAGCTGGATATCTGACTAAGAGTACTGAAGCTTTTGTTTGTGCAGCACAAAAGCAGGCATTAGGAACACGATTGTTCAAAAAGTGGTTCTAGGAGAGAAAGTTGCTGCAGAATACCGGATTTGTGGTAAGACCTCAGAGTCAATTGCGCACCTTGCAGTAGGGTGTAGTGGATTGGCCCAGAGAGAGAGAGAGAGAGTACCGCAAAAGATACGATCGCATGGGGCTCCGGATATATTGGGAGGTGTGTAAGAAGATTGGGGTGAAGTGTGCTAGAAAGTGGTTTGAAGAGGTGCCTGATGAAGTGAGAACAAGTGAGAATGGCAATGTAGTGGTATGGTGGGACAAAAGTGTCATAACGGCCAAGCACTTGGAACATAATCGTCTGGATTTGGTCGTCATTGACAAGGTCTCAAAAACTAACTGATTGTAGACTTTTCAGTACCCTCGGACAGGAATTTGAGAGAGAAGGAGAATGAGGTGGAGCAATTATGCTCCATTGGCCTTGGAGATAAGATGTATACACGGGGTTAAAACAAAAATTATCCTGGTCATAGTTGGTATGCTAGGAGTAGCATCAAGTCATCTGGAAGGACAATTGAAAAATCTACAAATCCCCGATGTTTTCGGTAGTCTTCAGACCTCTGCTATTGTAAGTACCACCAACATCCTTAGGAAAACCCTTGATCTTTGAAGCTCCTGGTTTGGAGCCGGGGTTGAAGGAAGTCCTTTGAAAATGAATCCCATCTCTTTTCAAGGAGACGCTGATAAACAAAATCAGAATTATTATTATTATTATTATTATTATTATTATTATTATTATTATTATTATTATTATTATTATTATTATTATTATTATTATTGTGATTATTATTAATACGCACAGAGTGGCCTTTGGGCTAAGACCACATTTGAGTATCTGCTCTTCACCTTTTTTGTCTTCTATTAGTGAATGAGAATTCCTTCAGAACCGAGACAATTTTATTCTAATTCTTATATTAAATAATATTAATTTTAATTTTATTTTTAGATTTATTTTTGTCCCAGTGGGCCATTTTTGTAAGATGGGGGAACGGAATTTACTCCACATAAAAACCGACATTGTCTCTAACTCTGTCCTCGTGGGGAGGTTTATTAATATTATTTAAAACTATCACCTATGTTATTAATGCTTTACTAGATTTAGCTATTAATATTTTTGTTTCAACTATTACTATGATCATTGTTATTATTATTCACAATGTTTTTACTGTTCAACACATGTGTTTCAATTTCAAACCATTTATTATACATATTGAAATCAATTTCGTCTTTTTTTTATCCGTTCGAATTAAACGCTGATGCGTTGCAAAAAATTTTTAAAAATACAGCATTCTTCTTCCATAAACGGCAAAAATAATTCACGTGACCTTTTTTTTCTTTCGAACGTGGTTGCAAGGAATGGGCGTTGTCCATACTACAAATTTTCAGGTGGGGGTGGGGGGGTTCAACATTTTTCATTTTCATTTCGATACTTTTTTGTGACTAAGAGCGGAGGACTGCTTGAAATAGAAAAAATAAAATATTAAATACAAATAATAACATCGTTTTCATACTTCAAAAAACCCACATAACCTTGAAATCTCTCTCCATCTCTCTCTCTCTCTGTCTCTCTCTCTCTCTCTCTCTCTATATATATATATATATATATATATAATATAAAGCTGTGTGTGTGTGTGTGTGTGTGTGTGTGTGTGTGTGTGTGTGTGTGGTCACGAATAGGCTCCTATATGGTTGACTATTTTAAAAAACTGATTACATATAGAAGATGTATTGAGACACAGAAATGGGTATGTTTGATCTGGCAGAACAGTGGTTCATTAAAATTGTGGGGTCTGCGTTCGTGCCTGGTCCACAAAGTATGGAAATAAAGAATGTAAAAATTAAAAAGAACGTTTACAAGTGTTTCTCATATAGATGTACATAATAATACTTTGATAAGTATGTTTTAACTTAAATAGGGATGGTATAATAAAATTGTGGGGTCTGCGTTCGCGCCTTGCCTCTATAGAATTGAAATAGGCACAAACTTTAATAAAGACTTTTCATATCTATCTGCGTAAGTATACTTTGATAATTATGTTTCAGTTTGAAGAAATATGGTATAATAAAATTATTGGGGTGTTCGTTCGCACCTGACCTCCATAGAATGGAAATATGTCACAAAGTTTAACAAGGTTTTTTAATATAGATCCACAGAATATTGTGATAAGTGTTTCGGTATGAACAGGTATGGTATAATAAATTATGGGGTTTATCTATTTTATTTTTACTTTCATCATATTTTGCTTTGGTTTTGATACCCCCAAATTTACAACCCTTCCTTTACATAACCTATCATACTTTACTTTCATAAATCAGAGTCCATTTTCTGTAGGCTGTTTTTGAACCCAGTCAACGGCGGGTACTTTTGCTAGTATATATATATATATATATATATATATATATATATATATATATATATATATATATATATATATATATATAACTTCAATAAGAAAAATTTAGATAATACTTTATAACTCAGTAACTTATACCCACCCTCTTTTTCCAAAAAATGAACATGTAAAAGGAATACTCCAGCTTTGTGCATATGTGTCTTGTGTAGTGTTTAAGTTTTTGCTTGGCACATGCAGACATCCTTTTTACGTAGCAGATAAAATATACTATAACATTAAATTTGAATACGAGACTAATAGACTTTTTGATATGTTCACGTTGGTAGGGTCCCCTAACGCCCTCATCTTACTTTAAATATGGAAGACCAGAACAGCATGTATTTTATTTCTTATGGTTTATGTGTGTGACTTTATTATCATTAGATCCTAGATATCAAAAAACTGCTGTGTCACTCCCCCATACGTGTTGACCCGTCCCTTTTAAACGCAGGCCGTTTAAATGAAGATGCCATCTGTTAGGTTCAAGCCACGTGTTCACAGTTAAACACTTTCTGACATGTTCACATTGTTCTCTTTCATTTGATCAAAGAAGCAATATATATATATATATATATATATATATATATATATATATATATATATATATATATATATATATATATATATACTCACACGTGTGTATTTCTGTGTGTAGGTATATTTTATTACTTATTGATATGTACAGCCATAATGTTTGGTATATAATATATCATATAATAGATAGTTTATATTAGATTTCCCTTATTCTGTCTATCTGTTCGTTCCATTTTTTTCTCGGAAAGGACTACGTCGATCCGTCTGAAAGTTTGTTTGGATCTTTGTTATGGTAACGTGCAGCGAACCAAGTGTTAGGGTATCCGTTTCATGCATAGTTAGGTATTAATAGGGATAGTGTTTGGTATTTAAGTTCCACCCTTTATTGCAAACTACTAAGCTGATCTGGCTGAAATTTTGCATGGATATTTGTTATGATAAGGTGCGGTTGACTAAGTGTTGTGGTATAATTTTTTTCTCGTTTCTCGTGTTAATTGCTGATAACCTGAAGGCTACACGTTCAAAAATGGATTGATAGTGATTGGTATTGAACACAAAACTAAGTACACGTCTGATAGCGCCCACACATCAATTTGGTGTAGAGCACTCATTCTAAGTCAATGGACTAAAACTACTGCAAATTTTTAACGGGTTAAAAGTCTTCTATATTACATCTATTTGTCTGTCTGTTTGTGTCCGTCTATTCTATTTATAGCCCATTTTTTACGGTTAAAATGTCCAGTTATTATATATATATATATATATATATATATATATATATATATATATATATATATATATATATATATATATATATATATACACGTTTTTATTATTTTTTACCGTATCTTTCTGTTAAGTTACATTATTGTTTCAGCTACCCGGCCGTTTTTTTTTGGCCGTCTGTAGCTTCCTCAGACTTTTACAGAAATCTGTTCTGTAAACGGATTCTGTATAAAAGTCTGAGGAAACTACAGACGGCCAAAAAAAAAAAAAAAACGGCCGGGTAGCTGAAACAATAATATAACTTATCAGAAAGATACGGTAATAAAAAGTAAAACGCATATTTGCTCTGCAACAGTATTGAGCACTTTCTTCAGTTTTTATTAACTACCATTTCTACTATATATATATATATATATATATATATATATATATATATATATATATATATATATATATATATATAGTATATCATGATAGATAGCTATATATTGTTCAGTGTTGAGAAACAATGGATATATCCTAAAATAACGTGTACGCATGAAAACTACAGTTAAGCAAGTGTTGCACAATCTCCCAAAGAGGTTTTGTTGTTGTTCGATTTTTATAATTTCCTTGAATGTTTTCGCATGCAAAGAAGGGAATATTGTTTATTTTCGTATTTATGTATTCATCATTTAAAAAAATATATATTTACTTATATTGTTTACTTTTGAATTTATTCACTTTATTTTATTTATGTTTACACATTTTTTTGTATATGTATACGTCGTGTATCGAAAGAATCACTAAGAAAGACTCCAACACGAATATAATTCAGAGTATGATATTTTTATTTAAAACAAGACAGAATACATAGAGAATTAGAATTGTAGTACTTAGCGCCAATATATAGTACTTCTCGATATATTCATATCGTTTAGGAGAGTTCACATATTGTATATGAATGAGTCCCCACAAGAGTATAGTACCTACATTGGCCACACAAACACAACTCGCTCCAGACGTCTAAACCGACACTAACGTCATTCAACGCCACATTATCCCACGCAACAAAACACTATAATCAACCGAAATACAAAAACTAACACAAAAATTATACAAAGCAATAATTGTATACATCAGTGAAAAAAAAATACTCTAAGTAATACTTATAAAAAAAAGAAACTGTCCAATATTTATGAAATCGCGTTTAATACCAATACGAATATATGAATGTAGTCCATGATTAAAAAAAGAACAATATACAAAATATAAATAAGTTACTACAGAAATAAAAAAGAAATCTATATATTTATAAAAATGAGAACGTGTGTGTGAGAGGACAATTCCCAACCTACATACTCAACGAATTTTTGATTTACAGGCTTGAAATTTAGTACATAGAGTATTCAGACATATGGAAAAGTTTTTAATTGGTTTTCATCCGGAAAAAATGTCTGCTAAAAGGCAAAATTGAAAAATTGGTACTTGGAGGTTATTGGATTTTTATTTGTTTCTCAACAATGAGGTTTGAAAACATGTTTTAAAGATCATGGCAAGCTGGTCTAATGGTTATCGTACTTGATTAACTTAAGGTTTTGATTTCGATCTCAGCTCGAGTATTGTTTTTTACTAACAAGAAGTGAACTGTTTAGAAAAAAACATAATACTCGCATGCACATGTCTCGGTTTCTTTCCGTTGTTTTTTACTTCATTTTTTAAAAAGAATTTAACGTTATGTTTAATACCGGGCAACGCCGGGTTCATCTTCTAGTAAGAAAATAAATAAATATAACTAAATAAAATTAATAAATACATGAACGCAAAAAATAAAAAATAAACAAAAGGCTCACCTTCTTCTTTTCTTTCTTCTCCTGCCAAAATTTTGGAGAAAATTATAAAATAAAATAATATATATATATGTGTGTGTGTGTGTGTGTGTGTGTGTGTGTGTGTGTGTGTGTGTGTGTGTGTGTTTTATTTTTTTTTATTACCGTTTTATCTGTTTGGTTACATATGTTTTGGATGTTGGATCGTGTTTACGATCTAACAGCCTCGTCAAACCTTACAGAAATCTGTTTCTGTGAGGTCTGACGAGGCTGTTAGATCGTAAACACGGTCCAACATCCGAAACATATGTAACCAAACAGATAAAACGGTAATAAAAAAATAAAACACATATTTGCTCTGCAATAGTATTGAGCACTCTCTTCAGGTTTTTACTAATGACCAGTTTTACCATATATATATATATATATATATATATATATATATATATATCCTTTCTTACTTATAAATATACTTCAAATTGTTACAAGTAATAAGTTCGAAGGAGATGTATTTCCGCTTTAATAACATGTATACTGTTAAGTTTCATTCCATTAAACAAAAACAATCAGTTTGAATGCATTATTCTCTTATTCATTACAGCATAATCATACTTGTGACTTCAAACAAGCAAAAATAGTTAATTTATTTCAAATAAACAGCGGCAGAGACTTTTTGAATCAGCGCTTATCGCAAATTCAAACACAATTAATCAACATGGAGGTTTTCATAATTTACCGCCATTAATAAGTGAACTCCTTTTAAAAGAACATAATATAATTTTAGACACAGGTTAAATCTCTCACACTATAGAAAACATCATCTATAATAATTAATGCATTTAATCAGTCAATCAATTGCATAACAAAAATACACTCATTTCATTTCAGTTACATATCCATATTTGAATTGTAACGGATATATTTGTTCCAAAAAGAATATGAATTGCATCCTATCTTTTTAAATATATTAACGGCTATATGTCGTTAAAAAAATCTTACTATCTTTCATAACGCCGCCTCTTTTGAATTTCCAATCACTTTTTTCGTTTCTGAAATAGAACCAAGTCGTACATTTCATTGCAACAAAATATATTTTCAAACATTGTAAATGGTATTTTGTTTTCTTAATTTCATTCATCCAGAAGAAGTCTTACAAAAAAAAAGAAACATACATACATACATACATATATACATACACATGTACATACATATACACACACATATACACACGCATGCATATCCACATACACACATATGTGCGTGTGTGCATGTCTGTATATGTATGTGTGTGTATATGTATGTGTATGTACATGTGTATGTATATATGTATGTACGTATATGTATAATATATGTACGTATATATATATATATATATATATATATATATGTGTATATATATATATATATATAATGTATCAATGTATAAATCTAAGTTTTAAATTTCCGGTCATTGCCAACAAAGAATCTGTGTGTGTGTGTGTGTGTGTGTGTGTGTGTGTGTGTGTGTGTGTGTGTGTGTGTGTGTGTGTGTGCGTGTGCGTGTGTGTGTGTATGTCCTTTTCTGTGAATTACATACACGTGCCTGCGATTATTATGTTTTCGGTATTTAGAGGAAAGATAATGCGAGAATAAGCAGGCAATAAAAAAGTTACTTATCAAAAAAAAAAAAAAAAAAAAACCTCCATCGCGTTGATTTGTAGGGAAATTAAATGCGTTTCTTTTTATAGTAACATCTTGAACGATTTGAACGCTGTGAGATGAATCACCTTCATCCGTTCATTTCATACTAGCTGCACTATTCGACATTGCCAGTGTTTATTTTTCAGCAAACTCGATAGCCAAAATCAGCAATAGTTTTTGTGCATCTGCAACAGACGGTGTTTCATTTCACTTCCGTCGAGGTTCTCAGAAATCCAGCACTCCCTCCACCTTTTTAAGGCTAACAGTTTGAGCTATTAAATCCTATATTCAGGCAAAAATTTACATGAACAAAAAACTTAGGCACAATGCCAACTCAAAAGGAGGGGAAAATGAGGGTCGTTGGTCACCCTTGTCACTTTAGAACTAAACAAATGCTTTTCTTAGCTAGTATCTTCTTCCACCATAATACCGCATTCACCCTTTCGTACTTGAGGACGTTCTACTTAGAACTAAATTGTTTAAAACATTTTTTATTAGCGTGTAAAATAAAAAAGATAACAATAAAGGTAATACAATAATTCATTTGTGTCGAGGGCGGGGGGGGGAATGCAAACAGTGGTTAGTAGGACCCTCTGAACCCCGTCTAGTTGATAAACTGCTCATCTACTTCAGTTTGTAAAGTAACCTGAGCTCCTGCGGGCCAGTCTCTAAGTGGGGATGCATTCTAGATGGGACGAAATGGAGAAAAGAAAATTTTGTGGGTGAGGGATGCGGAGTTAGTGATTGATTTCTTTCTCTCCAAAATAGGCGAAATTTAGAGAGTGGTGAAAAGAAAAAATTGCAGTTAGGAGAGGGTGGGGATCTTGGAGGCTTCGTAGTTGGGGAGGGGTGGAGCACTCACTCGGCTAGCTAAGAGGCTGAAGATTAAGTTGTATCGGGTTCATCATCTGTCCCCTATCTTCTAGGATGCCTATATTTTACATGGCGTGTAAGAGTCAACCAGTGATAGAAGAGTCAGTATTTGCAAGAGAGTGTAGGCGGGGGATGGGGCTGTTCTTCTCGTTCTACTTTAAAATTTTGTTTGGATTTTATTTTTATTTCGATATTGGAGTCTTAAAACTTTTCTTACTGACTTAGTAAAGCGGCTGAGAACATAATTCCAGGACAAGAATTCATCTAGTCTGGTGGAATATCCAGCTTAATTCTGTTATTTGAGGTAACATCACTTGGAGAAGGCGTACTATTCCTTGTAAAAACCATTGTTGGTTAGCCATACTGTGCTGTATTGTGCTGCGAATATCATGTGATTTTGAATATTTGATCAGGGTTTACTTCTAGGGAAAGTATACACATGCCAGGTTGTTCCGACAAAGCCTTGTGCAGGAAATCTTAGATATTCGAGAATAATCTCTAATAGACATTCAGGTTCTCATGCTTTGTTATGTAACTAGGAAACATGTCCACACTATTGTTCCCCGTGCATGTGTGTGTTTACTGCTGACTCTCAACTAGATAGTTGTAAGTGTGATTCCTGGCTTGGCATGGGTGCTAGTCTATCCATACTGAAGAGCTATGATACAGCAAAACAGTCTGTCTGTCGATGACTATATATTAGCCTTTCCCTCTTCTTGAGTAGAGTATTTTGGTTCAATTATATTGGCGGCTACATACTTAAACAAATGGAGCACTTTAAAAGTTGGGGGAGGTCAATGTTTATGTTAAAGACGTAGAGATATGATTTACACGGCATAGGAGTAGAACCGTCGACTATCAAGTAGATGGTTGTAGGTTCAATTCTTGGCAGTGTGGATGACTAATATATATATATATATATATATATATATATATATATATATATATATATATGTGTGTGTAAACTTATGAAAATATATATGGTAATTTTCATAACTTACTACCTAGCTCTACCTATGTATTGAGCACTGTTGAAGTAAATACTGTAATTTTATACATAAATGTGATTAAATGAAATAGTAATATATATATATATATATATATATATATATATATATATATATATATATGACTATTTCATTTAATCATATATATATGTATGTAATAATATATTTATATATATGTATGTAATCATATATATATATATGTATGTAATCACACACACACACACACACACACACATATATATATATATATATACTAGGCACCAATAACTGTTATAGATGGATAGCAATTTTTCCTCCTTTATCAGAAACGTTGGTCATTAAATGTGAGGAGTAAAGGATAAAATAAGGGAAGCGAAAGTTACAGGGCTGCCAAAAGTAAATCCATGGTCCACTAGAATAAAACGGTTATATATATATATATATATATATATATATATATATATATATATATATATATATAATATTCTCAGAATATGAGAGATTATATAATTATTTCCACAGCGAAACAACGTTGTAGCTCACAAGAGCCATCACAGCCAGAAAACCGGAAGTCTAAGACTCGAGTTTCGCCCTCATTTGAGGTCATCAGTTAGACATATCCGAGCTCGGGATTTGAAATCTGAGCCTCTTGCAGGTGGCAGAGCGCTCATCATGCATGCAAGAGGCCATGGTTTCGAATCCCGAGTTCGAATATGTCTAACTGATGAGCCTAAATGAGGGCGAAACTCGAGTCTTGGATTTCCAGTTTGTTGGTTGTCATGATTCTTGTGAGCTGCAATGTTGTTTGGCTGTGGATATATATATATATATATTAGGTACGGTCAAAAATGGACAAATAAAGATAGGAGAACCTAGTTTTGAAAGCTGATTTACATGAACAAAAAACTTAGGCGCAAGGCCAACTAATTATATTTTTTTGTAGGTTTCCGACTACTTTTTGATTGTATTTGAAAGATTAAAGACTAAAGTTAATTTCCTAAAGGAAAAAATATTTATACACGGAAAAAAAAAAGTTATGACAAATGTTTTCATGGGGAGCTAACCGATTCATCAAAATTTTGAAGTCAAATAGATTCATTGTAAAAATCCTTTAAAAGATAAATATTAGTTTTCTGGGTCTATTTCAAAGATAATTAATAAAGTAAGTTCCTAAGATATTGAATTAAATTTTAAAAAAACCTTGTTTGTACAAAAATAGCTTAATTAGGCCCCCAAAGGCAAATTATTCTGTTGTTCACCAAAACGCAACAAATAAAGTTTTGTAAACCAGATTATACGGAAGCCCAAAATTACAGCCAATCGAAATTCTGTTTCAAAATGAAGTCATAATATTAAAAGGAGGGAGGAGTGTCAGATTTCTTTTTCCCCCCAGACGTGCATCCATACATTCCTATACTGAATGTTTGTGTCATTTTTATCATTTTCTAATTTAATTATTTTTTATGTTCCTGTTTTAAATAATTTTTTTTTTTTATTATTGTTCAAGATTATATAAAAATTATGTTATGCCGAAAGTTTCACATTCATGCGAACAAGGAAATTATTAAAATCTTGCATATAAAAAGTATGGGAAATATATAATTAAAAAAAAAAAGAGTAAAAATATTTTTGCTATTATAATTTTTTATGTAAAAATATTAAATAAACAATGCTTAATTCAATGGTAATATCGGTAGTTTGAGAAATTCATTTTTCTTCGAGTTATATTGAATTCATTAATACTTATTTTAGGGGCTTTTTTCGTAATGTTCCTGTAAAAATTAAATAATTTTTTTTAATTGTTAAAATTTACGATGCTTTATTTTCATAAAAAAAGCAAAAATAAATTCATTCATTTTTTTTTACTGCAGAAAATCATAACTTTAGTAAAGGTATTTTTATTTAAACAAAATAATACATTTCCACTAAGATTTAAATAAAAATAATTTGTTCAATATATTCTGTGATCATTATTTGATAAATACTGAAAATTTCATTAAAATTGGTTAATTTCCTGATATTTGGTGAATTTTTAAGCAAAGGGAGGGATCAAAATATTTATACAGTTTGAGCATTGGCATTCATTTTGCGCGTACGTAATATATCTATAATTGTATTATCACAGAGTAAATCATTGGCAAAGCAAAATTTATCAAGATAAGAAAAGCTTAACATTATTAAGAGGAGCAAGCAATAAAATTAAATTGAAAAATGAGGAATAACGAAATGTGAAGACAGATGTATGAAAGACAGAAAGGGAAAAACAATTAAATACAGCCAAAAATAAAAATCAAACGAGTATTTGACCGGTTTTGTTCAGATCACTTTTTCTGAAGATATTCGTTGATCCAGACGAACCCGGTAAAATCTCTGGTCTGATTTTTATTTGTTCCCGTGTTTAATAGTTTTTCCTACCCGTCTTTAATGCACATACATATATGTGTATGATTTTTTTTTTTTTAATTTGCTTGAACTATTGTAATTATATAAAAGACTGCTTGGGTTACAGTCTGTCACAATCCATTAATTCAGTATGTGACATACATCACAAAGTATATGCACGTATGCACAAAGCAAGTGTAATCATACAAAGTTAGAGCCAATATCATATTTCGTTACTTGTAACATAAGTTCGTTTCTTTTTTCTTTAACATTTTTTAAACGAACAAGTCGTTATTCGGATTAATGTTTTCACCGCCTTATAAATCCATCTAGAGTTATTAAAATGCCTTGATGCGACATCTATAATATAAATCTTACCTGTCTGTTTAAATATATTATGTATGTATGTATGTATGTATGTATGTATGTATGTATGTATGTTTGTATATCTGCCTAAAACTTTCGACAGAGGCGACGGATTTTCCTGAGATCGGTAGGGGTTTGAAGCTCGGCCCTTTGGACAACAAATATCGAAATATTGGCTAAAAACATTAATTTCTTCACCCTTAACTGGGCACTTTTCTACAGGGAGGATAGCTTTTCTTGTCGATATTTTCGAAAGTCATCCCCTCTTTTTGATTGACTAGCCTTAATTCAAACCTACGTCACTTCCAGTTTGGCGATGGGCGCAATAGCAAAGACGTCACGTTTTTTTTCCACGTTCTTTTTCTCCTTTGTGGTATCGGTTCGAGCCTGCCTGCCTGCCTGCCTATTACCACTTTTTAAAAAAATTTATTTATTTATTTTTTTTGCTCAACACATACCTCCAAACACCCGGGCAACGTCAGCCACCCAGACTTGTTAAATAATATAATGAGGATTGGCAAATGTTTATTCAAAGACCTTGAATTTTGAATTTTGTCTGGAAAAGGCCTTATTTCTATTATTATCTTGAAAAGATCTTGAAAACATGAAAAAAATTTTAAAAGGGCTTGAAAATTGTATTTTTTATATCTAGTAAAACTTGTGCCATAACTTTACAAATAAAATAAAATGAAAATAAATACTATTAAAATATCCTTTAAATATTAATTAAAATACTATTAAAATATTTTTTAAATATTAAAAGTAAAATCGAAATGAATACATTTTTCTGAAATTGCATCATATTATTTTCGGTATTGTCAATACAAGAGTTACACCCCTTTATCACAAAACTATCCAATGTTATCCATATACTTTATGGATGTAGTCAATATGAAATTCAAAATCGAGATACTATTAAAATATTTTTTTTAAATATTAATTAAACATTAAGATTTTATTTTTAGTTTATTCCTCATATATCAAATTTTGTTTTTAAAACTTGAATTTTAAAAGCCTTGAAAAGTCCTTAAAAATGGACATTGAAAATCCTTATGAACTCTGTACTGGTGTATAAACCTATCTAGTTATCAAAATGCCTTGACCCGACATTAAATAATATAACGAAGGTTGGCATAAACGATCCTAGTAGCATCTTTAATAAAATTTAACATTTTGAATAAATGGACAACATGTTTTGAAACCACGTTGCCCACGTTGCATCAAATAAACTCAAATATGATATTTTAATTCATGTGTATTTCGTATTTATTATTATCGAACCAATTCTCTATTGATTATTATATTGTACCCATTATATATTAATGATTTCACAAGAAAAAACAACAAAAAATACAATATGACTTGGATGCCATCAGTTAGAATCGAACCCAAAACATTTAGTCATTTAATAATATTCACTACCATCTGACCTAAGGACAAATTCATATCAAAACTTGATAAATTAATCCAGTTTAATGTAAAAATGTATATTTGTGCAGGCATAGAGGATATACATTAAGTCAACTTACACCTGCCAAATTCAAAATTTTACTGGTTAAAAACAAATTGAATGTGTTCCACAATATGTTTTCTATATATCACGTTTGAAATCTGTAGACCCAAAATTGACAGAGTAGTTTGTTGGAGACCGTTCTGCATACATAGAGACAAAACCATATATATAGCCTCTCATTGGCTGCCCTCCTAAACTCCTGGGCCTTATAGAGTCATTTCATGATGGTATGATGAGCACTGTGCAATTCGACAGCAACCCCTCTGCTGCATTTGGTGTAAAAAGCGATGTCAACAAGGGATGTGTACCTGCCCCTACGCTGTTTGTCATTTTCTTTGTCCGTCCTTCTCCTGAAATGCTTTCAATTCAACAGAAAAAGTTTACCTTCACTCCAGATCGGATGACCGCCTCTTCAACATCAACCGCCTTCGGCCCAGCACCAAAGTCTAACAAGTTACCATTAGGGACCTACTGTTTGCTGATGATGGGTAGTAGCATTTCACATTAAAGATGGACTTCAAAGATTCATGGATGGGTTTTCCAATGCTTGCAAAGAATTCAGCCTCACCATCAGTCTGAAGAAAACCCAGGTCATGAGCCAAGGAACATCATCTCCCATCATCACTATGAATTGGCAGTGCTTAGACGTAGTCCGTCAATTCTAATATCTTCGGTCTACAGTCTCAGACGACCTATCTTTTGATGTAGAACTCAACAAGTGCACTGGAAAGGAATCTACCACTCTTGCAAAATTGACAATTTGGGTGTCGGAAAATAAACATCCTACCATCTCCACAAAAGTGAACGTTTACATGGCTTGTGTCATCAACACTTTCCTGAATGGAAGCAAAGCATGGACAACCTACAGCCACCAAGAATAGAAACTGAACACATTTCACATGCAGAGAATTTCTTGGAAAGACAAAATTACAAACAATGCTGTGCTTGCAATGGTTGGTATCCCCTCCATGTTCACCTTTCTTCACCAAAGACACCTATGCTGGATAGGCCATGTGCACCGCACAGACAATGGGAAAATCCCTAAAGACATTCTCTATGGTACCACTGGCAAAAGGAAAATTAGTCATCCTTACCTCCGCTATGTCAACGTGGGAGCCCAAAGCTAAAGTCCGCAACATCTGGAAACAAACAGTAACTAAAGGCCTGACCATTAGCGAAAGGTCCATCGCAGAATGGGCAGAGACCAAAAGATTATTTAGGAAGGCTAGTCATCAAAATTCAGCAGACCACCAATATGATGCACCGACCTTCACCTGCGACGTCTGCAACTGGCAATGTAGATCAAAGATAGACTGATTCAGCCACAGAAGACAGTGTTCAACCATCTCTACAGGTGCAACTTCATAGTCTTTTAGACTGACGGAGGCCAACAACATATACATATATACACATATACATATACATATATACACATATACATATATACACATATACACATATACATATATACACATATACATATATACATATATAAACATATACACATATACATATATACATATATACATACTGAATAAAAAAGAAATCAGTCTATGATCATAATTTTTAATTTTTATTCCTGTGAAATTGTTGAAGCATATACTGAAAATATATACATCGGCTGTTGTGCCCCTAGACCTTCTTCAGGTGTCTTTTGGAAGTTAATAACATTTGAATTTTTACAACCATTTGAAGATAACTGAAAAATTTGACAACTGGGTGGGTGTTTTTGTGGGTTTTTTTTGTTTTGTTTTTTACTGTTTGTTATATATTTTTTATTTCACAATTTTAATGCCCACTTGAAACAAAATATTTTTATTGCAATTTATTTTTCATCGAAAACTTAAAAATGAAATTTTTACTGATTTATCGTTTTATTTATTTATTTATTTATTTATTTTTAGGTGAGTAACTGATTAAATATTTTTTTCCTTTGATGACCAGGAGGGGTAAGTTAAAAATCTTTTTTTTGTATAAATATTTTAATGAATATTATGTCATATGAACCCTAGATCAAGCTATATTAAGAGCAATTAAGATTTTTAATTCGAAAAAAAAAATCATTAAACAATTAAAAATCAAAGTAAAATAATAAGGAAAATCTATTATCATACCATGTATGGAGTATTGTTGTCATATTTGAACTATGTCCCATTTGAGAATTCTTGATAACGTGCATAAACAATTCCATAATTTGCACCCACCCCCACTACTCACACCTTTTCTTCTTCACTGCAACCTCTCTCTCACAGATGTGATGTTTTTTTGTTTTTTTTTATTACATTTTCACCCTAAACAAGGAACATTGCCACTTTGGTGTAGGGGGCTACTATCAGGGGAAACATCTACTGGGGCACTATGAAGGGATTAGGGCAGCGAGATGTTGGTTCACGTTGCACTTGAACTTATGCATGTCAGTACAGTTGGGGAAGCAGTGACCTGGAATGGAATTCCAAAGTCTAGCAGTTCTGGGGAAGAAACTACTGGAGTAGAAAGATCTTTTACATCTAGGGATTTCTACAGTGTGGGGGTGGGATTTTGCAGCTTGTCGGGTCTGTCGAGGGTGTTCACGTCGTGGGGGCACAAGTGCTTGCAGTTCTTCAGAGCATTCACCATTATAATACTTGTAGAACAGGCAGAGGGATGCAACGTTTCGACGATGGGACAGAGGCTGAAGTTTAGATGCCAGTTTAGGGCCTATCAGATTTGCGACTCTCTTTTGAACCCTGTCAAGGAGAGAGAGACTAGTAGCCGATGCACCGGCCCAAATATGACAGCAATACTCCATACATGGGCGAATAGTGGCCTTATAGAGGTACAGGATACTTTCGGGTGTTAGAAGTTTTCTAGCACGGTAGAGAGAGCCCACCTTCCTCGCAGCGGCCCTGGCAATGCCCTCGATGTAATTGTTCCAGCTCATGTTTCCTGTGAACGTTAGGCCAAGGAGCTTGAAAGACGTACTCTCAGCTAAAGAGTTGTTGGCCATTGCTATAGGTGGTAGAGAAGGTTTCTTGTAATTATTGAATGAAACCAGTTTTGTCTTGGTGGCATTGAACGTTACCATCCATTTTTGTCCCCATTCCACTACTGATTTGAGGTCATCCTCTAGTGTTTCTGCCATTACTTTAGATATATGTTCATTTGTTTTCCTGTCGTGCCTGCTATAGAGTGTGGTGTCATCAGCATATATACCCATCTCAGAGGCAATTTTGTCGGGGAGGTCATTTATGAATATCAGGAACAGCAGAGGACCAAGGATAGATCCCTGGGGCACTCCGGCATTTATATTATATTGTTTAGACGTACGACCGTCGAGGACAACCTGGATTTTTCTCTTATCTAAGAAGGATTTAATTATGTTAAGTATTCTACCAGTGATACCGTAAGATCTAATCTTCCTGAGGAGACCCTCATGCCATACCCTGTCAAAAGCCTTAGATATATCTAGAGCTACCGCTCTACCCTCTCCCGCTTTGTCCAGTGAATGGTATATGCGTTCAGAGATTACAGTGAGGATGTCTGCCGTGGAACGGGCTTGTCTAAATCCATATTGATGGTCGGTCAGAAGTTTAGCATCTGTAAGGTGCTGGACTAGAGCATGGTTAATTAAGGTCTCAAATATTTTGGCAAAAAGTGGGAGGAGGCTAATAGGGCGATAATTTAATGGGTCAGTTCTTTCGCCAGAATTCTTGAATACTGGTACCACAGAAGCAGTTTTCCAACAGCTCGGAAAGCAAGATTCATTAAGGCATTTGTTGTAGAGTTTGGAGAGAACTGGAGCTACTTCGGCTGAGCACTTTTTTAATAGCACAGCTGGGATGAGGTCGGGTCCACATGCTTTGGAAGTGTCAAGGTTTTTTATGATAGCATGCACCTGAGCAGGGGTGATTTCCAGATCGTCTCGCTTGGCGTCTGTCCACATAGGAAAGTCAGGTAGGGGGTGGTTTAGAGGGTCCAGTGTAGAGTTGGAGGCAAACCGACTGGCAAGCATGTTAACCTTCTCGGTTGCTAAGGAAAGAACCTCGTGATTGTTGGTTAGTGGGGGAATTGTTGATTGCCCATTATTTACTACACTGTTGTAGATTTTCCAGAAGTCACGAGTTCCTAATTTTTGTGCTTCGATGCGTTTTTTAGTGGTTTCCGTAAATTCCCTCTTAGCTGTCGCTATTTCTTTCTTAACGTTACTTCTAGCTTCTATGTACTTTTGTCTGTTTGAACTGGACTTATGTCGGTTAAACCTGCGGAATGCATGCTGCCTTTGAGCAATGGCAGTTGCGCAAGTCGAAGTAAACCATTGGGGAGAGTGGGGCTTGCTATAGAATTTCCGCATGGGAACATGCGCCTCGATTGCAGTTTTGAACCATTCAGTGGTCTCAGTTGTGCACTGTTCAGCAGGAAGAGAAAAAATATTTCCCCATGGGGCGTCTCTGATAAGATCTCTGATAGCTTCCCAGTCAGCCTTTTTATAATATCTCGTTGTTTTGAGCACTGGCTCTTCAGTTTTGGGTCTAGAGTTTAGGGCGATTTCAACCATTATTACCGCATGATCAGCGTTCCCAAGTGGGCTGTCGGCTTTCGTTACACAATCATCAGGAATTGTGGTCAAAAACAGATCTAATAGTGATGCGTGTTGTTCTTCCTGATCAGGGAAGCGGGTTGGAAAAGTAACAATTTGCGATAGGGAGTGAGATACAGAGAAGCTATGAGTTGCGCTGCCTGCTGCATCCGTATAAGTAGAGAATCCAAGCCAGTTTTTGTGATGGACATTAAAGTCACCAAATACATGTACTTGGGCGCTAGTGTCGAAGGAGAGTGCTGTGTCTATGCTGTCAGATACTTTATTTATTATGGTGCAGTCTTGGATCGAGGGAGAGCGGTAGAGAAAGTAAAAGTAGCTAATGTTGTGTTGCATGATTAGTCTAAAGCACATAAAGGCTTGATCATCCGTTTCTAGGTTTGTTTCTCTAGTCAGGGGAAGGGTATTACGAATGTAAACTCCAAGTCCGTGCATATGTCTGTCAGAGTCCTTACGGCAGAGTGGGAGATATCCAGGCATGTTAAAGTAGTTAGAGGGGATGGAGGAGTGTAGGTTAGTCTCACTTAGTGCTAAGATATCCGGGGTATTTGTTAGGAGAAATGCTTCAACATCAGCTAAATTAGTTCTAAGCCCACGGATATTTGTGAATGCAAGCCTCAAGGGAGGAGGCAAGTTGGATTTGTTTGTCCCTAAGCCTGGTTTAAGCTTATTTTTAGATTGTACTGTCATCATGTTTTTTAACGAGTTTCAGTTGGGTTAGGGGAAGCCGAACAGGAGGTTATGCAGAATATCACACATGCATCACAAGTAGACCATCAGCTGACCCTCCATCAACTAGGACTGTGGCCTCAGGAAAGCCCACCGGGGATGAGTGCAGGGTCCCTTTCCATGCGCGCCATGGCACTGCAAACATCCCGATATTATTCAACTGTTGATGGAGCAGCCGCTCTAAGCGCTACCAAAGAGTTAGGGCTCCTGTACTACCAGTCGGAAACAGCAGCCAGTAACTGTCAATTCGGTACCCTCAACCCATCAGAGGAAGGTCAACCCAATCTAATTGCTCAGGCATATGTGGTACTCAAGCATTCTCAAGTGCCCAGCTTTAGGGGTGGGGTGTGTTGGGAGTGGGGAAACGGCGTTCATTGCCCTAGACAAGAAACAAGATCTACCAATGGGTGTTTCTGTCGAATCACTGATAGTATCTCTGCGCCTGACTAATAGGCAAAGAAGGAGTATGGAAGCCGGGCGATAGGCAGGACCTATCTACTCCTTAAGCAATTTAGGTATTGCAAACCGGTGCCTAGTCTCAGTCTTTTCTACAAATACTATTATAGCATATGTTCTTCAGAATTGTCTGATCTATTTCCTGCTTCTTTTGTTCCAGCTTGTTTGATTCGTTAGTCTAGTGGTCTCTATCAATTTGCTGTAGTACAGCATTGTTATGCAGCTTCTTATTCTAGTAGGTCCTTTCCAAAAATTGCAGGCTTGTTGAACTCTCTTCCTGTTCACTGTTTTCCTCCTACCTATAGCCTTGATCTATTCTAAATTAAGGTAGTTATCTCCTGGCTTTTCGATAATCATATTTTGTTCTTGTTAGATCCTTACATCAAGTAGCTTCATGCCTTGTCTCGAGCGATTTTCATAGAAACAAATTAGGAGGAAGGAACTTTTGCTTTTGTATCCCTCTTAATTTACTTTTAATCCGCTCACGTCATCTGATTCGTTGCTGTACTGAAATCACCTCCTATAAATTATGTGAATAAAATTCTCAACAGAAACCTTGTTGTTTGATGAGTTGGCATTTATTTGCACCAATATCTTTGTATTCTGTAGAATACTTTGTAGAATGGCGCATTATTCTCGTCAGTGTTTTTTTTTTGGTTTTTTTCTCACACAACCATTTACTTTAACGTTTTATTCTTGCATCTTTGTGCACAAAGCATTTAAAGATTTTTGCCCAAATTTACAATCCCTCTTCAATGAATGTAATAGACAAACTCTAGAAAAAAAAAAAAAAAAGACTTACATAACTTATTTGCATTCTCCAGAGAGCTTCGTCACATACTTGAGAACAAAATTAAACCACTAATCACAGTCTTGGGTCAGTCTCTCCACTATCAAGAGTGACATGTCAGTCTTTACTCTTATCTGGTTGACACATTTCTGTTGTGGACTTCCCCTTCATCTTTTTCTTTTTAATTAAATCTTCTTAATACGATTTCCTTTACATAGCTGGAGTCTGGTAGCCGAGAAACACATTCGAAACACTCCTTAATTTTTTCTCCTTTATATGTCTCCCTGTTCAGACCATCTAAACAATTGCATGCAGGCTGCTAACAAAGCAAGGAGTATCCTATTCAGTCTTGGAATATTTTTCCCTCTTTACATGTCTCTTATCAGATCACTGTTAGAGGATAGTGTTTAGGTATTTGTTTCGTATCTAATACATAATATCCAGCATCTGGAGAGAGTTCAAAGCTACTTGGATGGTGCAGGATCTATCTGATCTTCCCTATGAGTGATGAATAAAAAAGCTTATTTTTTTATCGTTTGAACGTCAATGATTATGCCGTGATCTCATTTGGGCTTACGATTTCATCAATGGGCATTAAGATATTCTTCAGAATCTTTTTATTCACTCCGACACCTGTAAGAGGTCTATGTGGACACTACCATAAGCTATTTTAGTGTCAATTTTAATTAAGCCAGAGATGGGATGCTTTCTCAATCAGAATCCTTGAATCTTGGAATAGACTTCCAAGTGAGATAATAAATGCACTAACAATGCAACAATGTAAGGTGAATTTGGACAGGTGTTGGGCTACTGTAGCTTCTTCTGTGTAAATTTCTGCCATCCTTTTCGTACATGGCCATTGAAGTGTGATTGTTTTAGCTTTTGTCAGACAAATTAAACTGAACTTGATACGATATAATTGATATGTCAAGAAAAATGTATGTGCGGTGTTGTGCAGACTACATGAGATGTTAAACTTGTTCAGTCGAACAGACGATGTTTGGAAATGTGTTTTTAAAAATAGACATTAGTTTATATAGATAACTTCCAAGTAAAAAAAAAAAAAAATGAATCAAATAGTCAAATTATTTACACTTTTTAAAATTGTATTCTTTCTCTAAGTATATATGCATATATTCAATGTTCTGCACATCACCCCCTCCACAAAAAAATGTGTTAGGAAATGAAAAAAAAAAGGAAAAACTATAACAAAAAGAGGAAATAATTGTTCAGCAGAACAAAAGTCTATGAAGTGAGGTTAAAGAAGAAAATAGGTGGGGAGGTGGTTCACCAAGGCACACAAAGGTAATCTGAAATGGAATAGTTAATCAAGGTGTGATAATGACTGGAATAGAGGTCAATATATTTAGAGTTATTTATGCATAGTTTTAGGAGTGTGAGCGAGTTTTGCAACAGTTAATGATACTTTAGAGTTAAGAGACAGTAGATAGGAATTTGTGGCTCAGACCAGATCAGGACAGCTTTGGCAGACCCAAGATGGCCTGATTTCGGCCAACTGATAGTGTTGGCCCTGAGAGACAACTAAGACATGGATGTTAGCATTTGGGGAGTCGATGGTTTCACACAGCAAAGTGTAACAGAGCATGAACACACATATGGTAGTTAATGGATAAGTTAATCAAGGTGTGGCAGTGACTGGAACAAAAGAGCAGACATAAAGGTCAATATATTTAGTTATGGACAGTTTTAAGAGTGGCTGTGAAGTTTGTGGCAGTTAAGGCAGTTTACTGCAGGTTGTGATAGGAAAGCTTTAGGCAGCTGAGAGAAGCTTCTATAAACTGACAACAAAGAAGCCTCCACAAACTACTAAGATGTTGATGTTAGTGTTTACAGGGTCGATGATGTCACTCACACACACATACACCAATCACACACATACACCAATCACACACATACACCAATCACACACATACACCAATCACACACATACACCAATCACACACATATACCAATCACACACATACACCAATCACACACATACACCAATCACACACATATACCAATCACACACATATACCAATCACACACATACACCAATCACACACATACACCAATCACACACATATACCAATCACACACATACACCAATCACACACATATACCAATCACACACATATACCAATCACACACATACACCAATCACACACATACACCAATCACACACATACACCAATCACACACATACACCAATCACACACATATACCAATCACACACATATACCAATCACACACATACACCAATCACACACATACACCAATCACACACATATACCAATCACACACATACACCAATCACACACATATACCAATCACACACATACACCAATCACACACATACACCAATCACACACATACACCAATCACACACATACACCAATCACACACATACACCAATCACACACATACACCAATCAAACACATACACCAATCACACACATACACCAATCACACACATACACCAATCACACACATGCACCAATCACAACAGATATTTAGAGAATGTGTCAGAGTTTGTGTTTTATGTATTTTAGATTGTTTTATTTTTTTTAATACTTGTGAGCCACTGCGCGCCCCCTCGACAGCCACTAATGTGAGAGATGATGAAGAAGATGAAATAGAAAGAAACCCTGGCACACAATGTCAGTATCGGCGATTATTATTGAACAAGAAGGAACATATATAATATACAAGGAACATATATAATATACAGGGAGCACATATAATAATATGCTGAAGCAATTTCATGTTCGTATGTCCTTTATCACCAGAAAAGATGAAATCGCTCAATTGCTTGAAGAGGCAATGTAGAAAATAAATTTTTTTTTTTACTTTCTTAATGTTTTAAATTTCATCTGATGATGCTGTTGTGTTGAACATGAGACTTAAAGTAAAATGTATTTGTTTTGGCCTTTAAACTAAGATTAAATTGTAATATCTGTTCTGTCCAAAGATGGGAAAATAATAATGTAGGATCTCATTTGAGCTAGATATCCATAGAATGAAACTTTATTACAAACTCATGCAAATATTTTGCAGATAGACCTAACCCTGTGATATATATATATATATATATATATATATATATATATATATATAGAGAGAGAGAGAGAGAGAGAGAGAGAGAGAAAGAGAGAGAGATATAATAATTAATTATTTTCACCTTTCGGATTACCTTTGAAAGAGTCTTCATGCAAGCTGCAACTCTATGTACGGCTTGTTTTTATTATTTTTTTTTTACATCTCTTACATTTTTTTCACTTGTTGTTTTTTAAGGACATGTACACCTTTGCAATTTATGACTAAAATAAATTGTAGTTTCATTTAATGCCATAACCAGCAAATTTTAGCATTACTACAAATATAATTTGCTGATTTCTTTCTGTCCTCTGATGAGAAGAATAACAAGAATAGCATTCTTTGAAACTCTGCAGAATAAGGACTTTGTAAATTGTTTTTTGGAGTATTCAGTTGAACAATAAATTTTGATTGTAAAGTTCACCTTACAGTTTTAATTTTCTTTCTCTTATAATACGCTCTACTCTCTATTACGTATTGAGCTTTTTTAATTCGGTTTGGATTAAATTTGAAACTCCACAGAATAAAGACTTTGTAAATCGTTCCAAAAATAGTCCCCTATATTTTTAACTAAAACTTTGAATGGTTATGAAGACAAAAGTAGTATCATTCAAACGAGCAACCTTTTGTGCTTCATTTATTTTTCTACACAGTCACCAACATTCTCAATACTATTTTGCCAGCTTCTTTTGAGGCCTCGGTTATAAAAATCCGAAGCATGCTTTGTCACTCACTCTGAAATCGACGAACCCATTTCCTAACTGTGCTGACATCAACTGCATCAGCTTTGTAGCCATTCAACAGGCACCGGTGAATGTTGATCGGTTCAATTTTTTTCTGCATGAAGGAATTCAGTGACGCATCTCTGTTTCTAACTGAGTATGACATGGGTTGCTTTCTAAGAGTCTCATACCATCAATATCTGCAATAGGGAAATGAAACGACCAGGTCGTGAATGCATAAGTTCGGTCATCATAACAATGCAGTGTAATCGCCTCTGATCCATTCGGGCAGAATAAATATAGGAGGCATTACTTTTGGAACATCCCTCATATATACATCTATATATAAAAAAGGCAAAATGTGTGTGCACATTTTATGTATGTCTGGCAAAGGTTTTTTTCGCCATGCCTCTCGGTGGGGGGGGGTGTTTACTATTTCTTAAAACTTTTTATATACCGTCTGAATCATAATATCTAGGATTTGCGAACGCGCGTCGCGTCTAGATTTATTTACAATGAGTTTTATAAAAATTGCGCTATTTCGTTGCGTCGCCTGTTTGTTCGACTTGTTAGTATAAATCTTGACCTTCGGGCCGGGATCAAAGTGTAGTATCTATTCTGCAGATGCTGCACTTAAGATGATTCGTACCAGTCAATGGAGGGGAAACCCTCTATACTGGGACAATTATTATTTTTGGTCACAACCAGAGTGCCCCCTTTTTACCCTACTTTCAGGGGAGCTGGTTTTTCCCCCACATGAAAAACGGCCTTGTTCCTAATTTGCTTTGGTGGGGAAGCAAATAAATACAATAAATAAAGTGAAACTAAACTGAAACAGAGCGTGTTCTCAGCTTTCGCGCCGGAACATCCAGAAAGCAATCAGCTTTTGATCAATGCGGTGGAAACCGTCATATCAGACAATTGCTTTCATTTGGACACCCCCATTTTTTATTGCGAGCTGGTTTTCAACCCCACATCTTGGTAAAACAAAACCAAAACAAACTTGACTGTGGGATTAATGTTTGATCTAATTCACTTTTTAGTGAAATCATCATGCTTTTTTTAACTTTCGCCTCAAGGATTCAGCTTCGAGCATACCTCCCTCCTCAAACTTTTTTTTTTCAAATACCCAAGCACCGTCAGACTGTATTTATTGCATCACGTTCGTTTATTTTAAATTGTTTTTTTTTCCGCATTTTTTTAGAAGTCTTAACATAGTTTTTTAAAATAATAATATTTAAACAGGGTTATTACTTTGCTTTGTTTCGATTTTACCCCCTCTCTCCCACCACACACTCCTCTAAACACTCGGGCAACGCCAGGTACCCCCGCTAGTATATATATATATATATATATATATATATATATATATATATATATATATATATATAGATAAAACATGGTGTGACTAACATCAGAGGTTATTTTTGTCACCTGATGAAGTCTTTTTAGACTGAAACAGTAGATTTATTGTTGCGACTAATAGTAATCTTATTTACCTAAAGTGAATAAAAAAATATGTTGCTCTTATTATTGAACACACTATCCACAACCTCGTTGACATTTAGTGGTTTTTATTTTGGGATATTTTTAACCTGGAACAAATATTTCTACTATTATATAAAAAGAACTTTATCTGTAAGTGCGTTCCCTGTGGGCTCTAAAACGGTGGGACCATTTAAAAAAAAAAATTCGTATGAAGGTACTTTATGTGCCTAGCAGTGTTATTAGATAGTTTTTGTATTGGAATGTTTTTGATAAGTATTGATAATTAAAAAAAAATGATCCGATGAAAGAAAGAACAGGCGATTTTGACCATAGTTAACACCTTACACAGCCTAACGTCACAAGTGCATTTGAGAATTTTTATTACCACACAAGCCGAAAGGCCCGACATAATTGAAACATAATACTTAATTTTTGCATTTTAAACTTAAATTCAAGTCATCATTATTATTATTATTATTATTATTATTATTATTATTATTATTATTATTATTATTGTTATATATAATCATAATCATTATTGTTATATATAAAAAATAATTTTATAAAATCAACAGTAGTTTTTTTTGTTTTTGTTTCTCAAACCGGAGGTTATTCGAAGATAAGAGTTAATGAGTGTACAGTTGTCAATGGGACAATATCGTAGTAATCGTTAGGAGTGGAAATTTGGTTAATCTATGCTGATGACACGACCATCTATGGCAACACATCAAAGGCTGTAAATGACAAAGTTCTCTCTAATTCTCTCTCCTCTGATCTTGAGCGCGTGGTACAGTGGGGGAAGAGGTGGCTGATTACTTTTAATGCATCCAAAACCAAGCTTCTATCTTTACATCATAAACACTCTGATCCTCATCTGGCATCAATTGAAATGGATGGTTCTCGTCTTGGGGAGGCTCCATGTTTTGACAAGCTTTTGGGTTTGACCTTTACTCCTGATCTGAAATGGAACACGTACATCAGGTCTGTTGCCAAGGACGCTGGGAAAATGGTGGGATCCTTCTACCGCTCTAGAAGATATCTCACTACTGATGCAATTCTCTATCTATATAAAAGCCAAGTACATCGAAGGATGGAGTACTGCTGCCACATCTGGGCAGGAGCTGCTAAAAAAAGCCTACCCTGCCTTGACAGAGTACAAAATAGACTTCGTAGCTTAGTGGGGGATGCCCTTTTCTCTTCCCTACAGCCTCTCTCCCACAGAAGAGACGTTGCAAGCCTGTCTTTGTTTTATTGTTATTTCCATGGCAAGTGCTCATCTGAGCTCCAATCTCCGATTCCCCCTCGCCAATCTTTCATGAGAAACACCCGTCTAGCTGAAACTACTGTCAATAATTTTCCCCACTCTTTATCTGTGCCTAAATCCAAACGTAGATTCCATGAGCAGAGCTTCTTTCTCAAAAGTGCATGACTGTGGAACTCTCTTCCGTTTGCCTGTTTCCCACCTGACTACAACTTGGATGTCTTCAAGTCCAACATAAACAAATTCCTGACAAACCGCCCCCTTAAGTAAGATACTCTATCAAATCTCCAATACTAATGATTACTACAATACTATCTCATTGATCACTGTACACGCAATAACCCTTATCCTTGAGTGGCCTCCAGGCCTTGATAAGTGGTGACCTCCATGTAAAAAAAAAAAAAAAATGTGATTACTTGAGGGGCTGGCTCACGAACATGTTTACGTCGGACTTAAAGACAATCGTATCATAGTCAGTTGGAAAGCAGAGAAACGGAAGAAAGTTCCACAGGCAGTTCTAAGAAAGAAGCTTTGTTCATGGAATCTATGTTTAGGTTTAGGCACAGATAAAGAGGGGGGAGAAATTATTCATAGTGGTTTCAGATAGATGAGTGTTTTTCATGAAAGTTTGCTGAGGGGGAGCATAGATTGGAGCTTAGACAAGCACTTGCCATGAAAATAACGATAAAGCAGATTCTCTACAGTGCAATGTAGACTACGATTTATTATGGACCAAGTCACTACAGAGAGGCATATGAACCTTTTCCCCAGTGCACCACGATTGGTGTCCAACTAGAGTAGTCAATCAATTGATTTGATTGAAAAATGAATGATTTTACTGATTTGGGTGGCAATAAAAATATGAGAGTGTGAAACATTCGTTGATTATCATTCAATCCAAGGCAACATCGGGTCTCCCTGCTAGTATATATATATATATATATATATATATATATATATATATATATATATATATATATATATATATATATATTCGGATTTTTACCATGTCAAATCACATTTTAATTCCTTTTGACGGATTGATTGTTGCTATTTCTTCTGATGAGTTAAGGGCATAATAGATTCACTAATTGATATAATAATTAAGTGATTGATTTTGCGCTACGAAACAGATACTGTCAAGAATTGTATAAACCAACTGATTTAAAGGAATAAACTATAAGATTGTCAACATCATGAATTTTGGAATATAAATTTTTGTCATTTATTATATATATATGGCTGCATGTCTGTCGGTCTGTCTGTCTCCATATTTTGAAACTCTATCTCCTTTCAAAACTAAAAGTCGCAGAGTGGCGCTAAGGTCCTCAAATGATTGGATTTTTACGGGCTGTTCTTTTATGATTCTTTAACCGGTTAAAATAGTTTTTTAATGGGTGAAAATGTTCTTTTATGAGTCTTTAACCGGTTAAAATAGTTTTTTAATGGGTCAAAATGTTCTTTTATGAGTCTTTAACCGGTTAAAATAGTTTTTTAATGGGTCAAAATGTTAAAAAGAATCGTTATACATTTAAATTTTAATCGGTTTATATGCGTGTCACGCTGGTACAGTTGGTCACCAGCTTTGAATACTTCGGTTTCGATTCTAGCAGATGCCACCCAAATATTTTGATTTCTTTTTTTTTACTTTTGAAATCACGACTCTATAGTAATACATACGAAATCTGGAAAAATTGAAATATCATATTTAAGTGTATTTTATGCCCGGGCAAAGCTGGGCGCCCCTTCCCCAGCGAACATTATATATATATATATATATATATATATATATATATATATATATATATATATATATAATTTTTGGAATGTTCTGTATTGAATAACACACCATAAAAGTGTGAGTATAAAAGAAATACGGTGGCTTTATCTATTTATAAAAGAAAAGAAGAAAAAAAAATGTGTTTATGTGAGGAGGGTGGTCGGACCTAGATAGGTATACTTATCATCAACAGCATCATTGGATGATGTGGGCGTTAGAAGACAATTTAGATCTACGGGAGATTTTTCTGTTTGAATTGTTTCCATCAAATAGTGAGGAAAAAAAATCTGTACTTTACAATATTTAAGGACGATACAATACGCCATGTGTATATCTCATACAAACGTTAAATTGCGCGCACACACACATACACACACATGCATACACACATAATACATACATACATAAATACATACATACATACATACATACAAGCACACACATGCACATATATGTGCACATGTAGCAGTATCAGAATTTTTGTAGGAATTTTTGACACCCCTAACACGAAACTGCGAATACAATATAAAAATCTCGTAATTTCTCTGTTAAAAGTGGGTTATTTATTTTCTTTATGGATTATACTTCCAAAATAAACTATTACAGTTGTTTTAAAAGTAATAGAAATATTGTTTTTTTTAAAAACAGTAATGAATTTTCCGAACTCAATATTTTTCAATTTTTAAACTTTAAAAATCTATCAAAATTTTTCTTTTCATTCTATTTTTACGATATTTTCAGGGTCAATGTGAAATTTTATGTTCTTTCCAATAAACCGAATATAATATTTTAGACAAACGTTTTTTTTTAATTCACGCCCCCCCATTTGTGTAAGTGTCACACATTTTCAAGTTTCTCTTAAAAAGTAAATAATTAATTTATGTTTAATAGTTTTATATATCACAAATTGAAGAGAAAAGGTCAATAAATAATATATTCAAATTTAAAACAAAAAAAAAATCCCTTTTTTAGAAATTTACCTGTAAAGTCCGAAGTTTAAAACCTTTTAAAAAATAAAACACATTGTTTTTTTGTTTTTTTTTTTAAATAAAACCTTGGTCCTTGCTCCTTTAATTGAAAAAAAAAATTAGGGCGTGAATTACATTTTTCGAGGAGTTATAAGCTTGGAAAGATGGGGTGGAATTATTCACTATTTTCACGAAATTTCTGACACTGCTAGTGCACATGCATACACATTTACACACACGTATACACACATATATATTTTTATATGTAATGGCATGCATTAAAGAGTTTTAAAAGCTGCAAAAGTCAAGTATAAAGTATTGTGCTCTAAATAGAAACATTCAGTTTATAATTTTCTTTTTCTAGAGTATTCAGTTGAACAATAAATCTGATTGTAAATTAGAACTTACAGTTTTAATTTTCTTTCTTTTATGTGTGTGTGTGTGTGTGTGTGTGTGTGTGTGTGTGTGTGTGTGTGTGTGTGTGTGTGTGTGTGGAAAAATCAGAACTTTTTGGAGGTATTAGAATCGGAACAACTTTAACCTTATTTCTGATTCCAAAAACGATTATGCTTTATTCTTGACAATACAAAATGAAACAAACTTAAAGTATTTGTTTAAGAGAAGATGGTTTACAATATAAAACTAAGGGCTACGGAATTAAAGAATTCCATACCCAAATTTAGTATCGATTTCAAAAATTTTGCTTACCAAACTCCTCCGTCAGTTTTTGGTCTACAGACACGAAATTTAATATATAGGGTATTCTAACTTATGCGAAACTTTATATTTTGGTTCTAGCCGGGGAAAACTGATGCCAAAGTGTGAAATTCAAACGACAACATTACAGATATGCATGCGTAAAACGATAGCTATCTGTTCATGTTTTAATTTTCATCGTTGCAGCAAACAGGTCTTCATAGCTCAGGCATTAACGTCAAAGGAAAATGTAAATCGTAAGCTAAACGTTTTGGTTTCGATTCTCGGTGGTGGCGGACGAGTCTTTTTTTGTTTTAACTTCTTAAATCATTCGTATATATATTTAGTCCAGTATAATCTATATAATACTAAAAGTCTATGGATCTTGTATGTTTGCAATCAGATTTCCGGTTTTCAACATCCGGTTGCGCATGCGTAAATAGCAACGTCTTCAATCCGTTATTCCAATTCCGGAATTTTTATATCGCTTTTAATACAAACAATTTCATTTAATTTGATCAAATAGTTATTTATATATACAAATAATACATAGATTCATAGATAATTATAATATATATTATAAAATCTATTTATCTATGAATCTATTAATAATATGAAATATTACCCTATACAATTTATGGAAAGAAAACACCTCTCACTTTCCCTCTAATAGATTTCAACACTCCTACTCCCTCTGTTTTCGTTACGTACGCGAGAAATAGTTACGTGTATGTGTGAGAGAAAGAAAAAGGGAGCGATGTAAAACTGGATAGAGTTATCCCCCTTAACTAATGCAGACCTTTTTACTAGAGGGCGTTATTACAAAATATTTCTTTTTCTTCTTCCCATGTTTTTTAAAGTCGTCTGCTTACATTTCCAAACGGAAAGCTGAATCGGTAAATGCACACATTTCTATTACATTAAATAGTGTTTTCCTTTACACAATGGGTACTGAATGTTTGCTTAAATTAAATGAAAAAAGTTACATTTTATTTTCATTTTCTATTTAAAAAGCCATTATTAACATGTGGAGAGTGTTTTTTTTATTATTCTGTACTTTCAACTAACAATTTCATTTAAAAGATGATATATCAAAATTTGAATTTAACTATAATAAGGATTATGATACCTGTTCAGTGCATAAGTATGACCAACCACTTATAATTCAGTAACTGTAATTTAAAAAAAAATAACAATTATAATAAACAGAACGACTCATAGAAATCTATCTATATTCTTTTTTCATTTTAATATACTTTCATAGAAATGCTTCTGTTATGTAAAAAAAAACTATTTTCTTTATGCCACAAGTGTCACGCTCATACATGAATTCCATAGCTAATATAACGTACTGACCCAACGGGTCACGGGTGGTCTAGTATAATAATAAATACGAAATCTCCATTAATCAAAATATCATA
>NC_136524.1:25281968-25304468 GCF_053919585.1 Euprymna scolopes | reverse complement strand
ATATTGAGAGAGGGGGAGAGAAACAGAAGGTGAACTACACTTCACCGTTTTTTTCCTCGTTCAGTAGAGAAGAAATCTTTCGAGACTGAGGCAATTTTAATGTTTTGTTATTATCCAGAGTACCCCTTTTTCTTTGTTTTGGGGGAGGGGGGGGCTAGATTTTCCTCGCATTAGAAACCGACCGGGTTATCTGTACTTTCACTTAACAAATTAATAAAAGAAAAACATATTGTAAAATTTGAATTTAACAGGAAAATACTATTTTAAAAAATAGCACGGTAACATAAGTGCCACTTTAGGTACTCTTTGGGCGTTGAGTTCCATGGCGACCAGCATAATTATTTAATAGTTGCTCCCTTAGCCCCCCCCCCCAGTCAATGCATGCGCACGTAACATTTTTTTTATTTACTGACGTTGGCTTAGTAACTAAACGATTTATTGATAATTTTGTAACCCTTAAACGCATGCCGGAAGATTTAAATTGGTTCATTATTGTTGTAATGAAAAAAAAAAAGTTTCATTCAACACAAAACCAAAAACACATATTAATGATAAATGATTTATTATTCTATTCATTGAAATTTACTAAATTTAAAAAAAAAAAGTAAAAAAAAAAAGTTAATAAAAAAATAGTTGCTTATGTGCGCATAAACAACTTGTTGTTTTTTTTTAGATTAGGTCCACCTTATAATCACCCCCCCCCAACCTCCTCATCTTAAGAACAGCTTCCGGAATAAACACCACTTTTGGAGGGGGGGACTATTTGCAAAATTTAACTGATATTTGTTGTCAGCATACCCACCCGAAAATACTATTAAAAAAAAAGGAGGGGTTCAGTGCCCGTGGCAGAGAAGTAGATTTATTTATCAATAAAAGTTGTGGAGAAGTAAATTTATTTATCAATAAAAGTCGTCATTTAAAAAAGAAAATCGTGGGGGTGGACCTAAATGTTTTGTTTTCGCACTATTCAACAATTTGTTCATCCGCGCATGTAAATAAAAAAAATATTTGTAAAAGTGAGAAGTTATCAGTAAATGATTTAGTTTTTTTTTTTTAAATTTATTTATTTTTTTTTTTTTTTTTTTACATTGGGTCCACCTCCACAAATGTTAAGAACAGCTTTCAGAATAAACAACCCCAACCTTAGCAGTATCAGAATTTTTGTAGGAATTTTTGACACTCCTAACACGAAACTGCGAATACAATATAAAAATCTCGTAATTTCTCTGTTAAAAGTGGGTTATTTATTTTCTTTATGGATTATACTTCCAAAATAAACTATTACAGTTGTTTTAAAAGTAATAGAAATATTGTTTTTTTTAAAAACAGTAATGAATTTTCCGAACTCAATATTTTTCAATTTTTAAACTTTAAAAATCTATCAAAATTTTTCTATTGATTCTATTTTTACGATATTTTCAGGGTCAATGTGAAATTTTATGTTCTTTCCAATAAACCGAATATAATATTTTAGACAAACGTTTTTTTTTTTAATTCACGCCCCCCCCAAGTGTCACCCATTTTGAAATGTCTATTAAAAAGTAAATAATTAATTTATGTCGCACAAATTGAAGAGAAAGGGTCAATAAATAATATATTCAAATTTAAAACAAAAAAAATATCGCTTTTTTAGAAATTTACCTGTAAAGTCCGAAGTTTAAAACCTTATTTTATAAGAACACATTGTTTTTTTTTGTCTTTTTTTGTCTTTTTTTTTTTTTTAATGAAACCTTGGTCCTTGCTCCTTTAATTGAAAAAATAATTAGGGCTTGAATTACATTTTTCGAGGAGTTATAAGCTTGAAAAGACAGGGGGTCGAATAATTCACGCCTCTCATTTTGAAAATGTCTATTAAAAAGTAAATAATTAATTATATCGGGGAGTTTTATATATCACAAATTGAAGAGAAAAGGTCAATAAATAATATATTCAAATTTAAAACAAAAAAAAAAATCGCTTTTTTAGAAATTTACCTGTAAAGTCCGAAGTTTAAAACCTTTAAAAAAAAAAAAAAAAAACACATTGTTTTTTTTTTTTTTCTTTTTTAATAAAACCTTGGTCCTTGGTCCTTTAATTGGAAAAAAAATTAGGGCGTGAATTACATTTTGCGAGGAGGTACAAGCTTGGAAAGATGGGGTGGATTTATTCACTATTTTCACGAAATTTCTGACACTGCTAGTGCACATGCATACACATTTACACACACGTATACACACATATATATTTTTATATGTAATGGCATGCATTAAAGAGTTTTAAATGCTGCAAAAGTCAAGTATAAAGTATTGTGCTCTAAATAGAAACATTCAGTTTATAATTTTCTTTTTCTAGAGTATTCAGTTGAACAATAAATCTGATTGTAAATTAGAACTTACAGTTTTAATTTTCTTTCTTTTATGTTAACAACGAATTTCGGAATAAACACCATTGGGGGGAGGGGGATATTTAAAAAAAAAAGTCGATAAAAGTCGTAATTTAAAAAGAAATTTAAAATCAAATGTTTGTAAAAGTGAGAAATTATTAATAAATGTTTAGTAACATTTTTCGGTGCTAATGCAGAGAGTGACCCGACCCGCGCTATTTTTTAAATCGTGTTTTTTTTTAATCAATTGCAAAGTTAAAGTACAGAATAGGTACAAAACACCCCCTCCCCATGTTAAGAATGGCTTTTTAAATAATAACGTTATTATTTCAGCATGGATCACTTTCTGCATGAGTACCCATTTTTCTTTTAATATTCATAAAAAGTAAAACTTTTTTCAAAATAAATAAATAAATAAATAAATGTTTGTAAATGTGACAAATAATCGTTTAGTTACGGCAACGTCAGTAAATAAAATATGTTACCTGCGGGGTGAGGTGGAAGACTGAGGAAGCGACTATTATTTTTTTTCTATTGGTCGCCATGGAACTCAACGCCCAAGGAGTACCAAAATGTATTTTTTTTGTCAAATAAATAAATTTCAAGCAATTTTTGCAGTAAATAATAGATAGCAACTTCGTTAATTTTACGACTCGCCCCAGCATATTATAAACACCCTAATTTCCCCATGTTAAAACGGCTTTCGAGGTTTATGGAAGGGCGTTTTTTTTTGTTTTTTTTTGACATGGGGTGGGGTTAGGGTGTTTATAATACGTTGAGGCATGTCGTAAAAATGAAACAGTTTAGAAAAAGTTAAAACAAACTTTTTTTATGTAAACAATGCCGTGAAAATAAACTAAACAATTAAAACGTAATGTTTCATGAGTGAAAAGCCTTAACATAAATAAAATTTAAAAAATTGGTAAGTACATAAATGAATTTAAATTTTTAAAATATGGGATTATTTTATTTTTTTTTTGTGTGTGTGTGTGTGTGTGTGTGTGTGTGTGTGTGTGTGTGTGTGTGCTAATGCAGAGAGTGATCCGCGCTATTTTTTAAAAATCGTTTTCCACGTTTAATTAAAGTTTTATATGTTTTTATTCAATTGTAAGGTTAAAGTACAGAATAGGTACAAAACACCCTCCCTTCCCCATGTTAAGAATGGCTTTTTAAATAATAACATTATTATTTCAGCACGGATCACTTTCTGTATGAGTAGGTTTTTTTTTTCTTTTTTTTACTTATCGAGTTAACAGAAAATGAAATATTTCGTAAATTCGTGGCTGTGAAATGAATCGAACCGGAAGTTCAGTTTTACAACAGAACAGATTCGCAGTAACGGTTAAAAAAATATATTTATTTTATTTAATATTTTAATAATTCGCGAGATAAATTTATTTCAATAATATAAAAACATACCTCGACTCTAAAGATGGGTTGTCTGAAAATTTCAAATAAATTGGTAACGTAGAAATAGAGTTTTATTATTTTAGAACGAACCAATATTTACATTTTTATATATATAGATATATGTATATTTATTTTATTTTATATATATAAATATATATATGTATATGTATATATATATGTATATATATATGTATATTTATTTTATTATATATATATATATATGTATATATATATGTATATATATATGTATATTTATTTTATTATATATATATATATATATATATATATATATATATATATATATATATATATATATACATACATACACTTGCCCTACTTATCTGTTTTACGGGGGCACTATGTCTGAGTTTTTAAGATAGCTCACATCGGTCTGTATCTTCATATCAGGAATGATTAAATAATAACGTTGTAAGAAAAGTAAAAAAAATTAAAGAATTAAAGGAAACATTTGCTTGGTATTCTTATGCTTTTAAATCATATCAAACTAATATCAAAGTAGAATAATAGAGAATATCCAAAAATAGTAATGCATCTATATAATATATAAAGAGAAAATAACAGATACATTAAATAATAATAAAAAAAAAGATTTCCTGTGTATATTCGGATATGTTTTTTTTTATTTTTTATAGTTTTTGAAATATCTTTGCTCGGACCTATGTACTGTTCATAATTTTATATGCATATATATATTAAAAGGTTTTATATGTCCAGGTAACCTGCATCTAAAATTTCAAGTGTTTAGATCCACAATTCTCGGAGGAATTTGGTAGAGTCCGCAAAGGTCAAATTTTAACCAAATTTCAGTCCCAAACCTGATTAAAAAACTTGCTACATGTCTGAATACCCTTTATGTAAAATTTCAAATGTTTAGACCAGAAATCGGCTGAATAGTTTGCTAGAGAGGGCACAGGTCAAATCTTTTGATCTTTTATCCCTTGTCAGCCAAATTCTCGGCCAAAAATCTATTAAAAAGCTTGTCCTATGTCTGAATACCCTTTATGTAAAATTTCAAATGTTTAGACCAGAAATTGGCTGAATAGTTTGCTAGAGAGGGCACAGGTCAAATCTTTTGATCTTTTATCCCTTGTCAGCCAAATTCTCGGCCAAAAATCTATTAAAAAGCTTGTCCTATGTCTGAATACCCTTTATGTAAAATTTCGAAGGTTTAGACCAGAAATTGGCTGAATAGTTTGCTAGAGAGGGCACAGGTCAAATCTTTTGATCTTTTATCCCTTGTCAGCCAAATTCTCGGCCAAAAATCTATTAAAAAGCTTGTCCTATGTCTGAATACCCTTTATGTAAAATTTCAAATGTTTAGACCAGAAATTGGCTGAATAGTTTGCTAGAGAGGGCACAGGTCAAATCTTTTGATCTTTTATCCCTTGTCAGCCAAATTCTCGGCCAAAAATCTATTAAAAAGCTTGTCCTATGTCTGAATACCCTTTATGTAAAATTTCGAAGGTTTAGACCAGAAATTGGCTGAATAGTTTGCTAGAGAGGGCACAGGTCAAATCTTTTGATCTTTTATCCCTTGTAAGCCAAATTCTCGGCCAAAAATCTATTAAAAAGCTTGTCCTATGTCTGAATACACTTTATGTAAAATTTCAAATGTTTAGACCAGAAATTAAAAATCTTGTCCTACATCTGAATACACTTTATGTAAAATTTCAAATGTTCATGCAAAAAATTAGAGATCTCAAAGGTCAAATTTTTTAAAACATTGACCTCAATTTTGACCCCTTAACATTTTGCTTTGAATTCAAATTAAATTAAAAAGTTTAATCCATGTCCATGTAACCTATGTTTAAAATTTCAAGTGTTCAGCCCCATAATTGTCGAAGGCGTTTGGTAGAGTTTTTAAAGCTCAAATCGTTGAACTTTCACCCGCTGGGAGCCAAATTTCTGGCCGAAAACTGATTAAAAAGATTTTCTTAAATCCCCATAATCCTTATGTCAAATCTCACGTCTGTAGACTGAAAATTGACAGAGTAGTTTGGTAGGGAAATGTAAACACACAGACACACACACACACAGACAGTTCCAATTTTATAGATATACTAGCAATTCAGCCTGGCTTTTCTCAGGCCTTATGTACTGTTCGTAATTTCATGTGCATATATATATATATATATATATATATATATATATATATATATATATATATATATATATTAAAAAGTTTGCTTCATTTCCAGGTAACCTACATCTAAAATTTCAAGTGTTTAGACCCAAAATTAGCAGAGGAGTTTGGTAGAGTCTTCAAAAGTCAACTCTTTTAACTTTGACCTCTTAGCAGTCAAATTTTAGCCCCAAAACTGATTCAAAATGTTGCTTTATGTCTGAATACACTTTATGTAAAATATCAAATGTTTAGACCAAAAATTGGCTGAGTAATTTTGTAGAGACCTCAGACGTCAATTTTTTTTTTTAACTTCGACCCGAATTTTCACCACTGAACATTTATTGTTTTGGGCTCAAATTAAATTAAAAAGTTTGATCCATACCCAAGTAACCTTTATCTGAAACTTCAAGTGTTTAGACTCAAAATTGGCGGAAGAATTTGGTAGACTCTTGAATGCTCAAGTAGTTTAACTTTGACTCCTTGAGAACCAAATTTCTGGCCGAAAACCGATTAAAAAGATTTTCCTAAATCTCAATACCTTTTCTGTCAAATTTCCAGTTAGTAGACTGAAAACTGACTGAGTAGTTTAGTAGGGAAATGTACAGACACACACACACATACAATTTCACATATACATATATGTATATATATATATATATATATATATATATATATATATATATATATATATATATATATATATATATATATATATATGAATGGAAATGTATAAAAAAGAATACGAAAAGTATAAAAGCTTATAACTTTTCTTTATTCGTTTTCATTTGGTGACGTGCAGGAATACAAAATATTATGAAAAAAATTAAAAATCTTTTTTTACAGGTACATAATTTTCGACCGATCCTTCAGTTTTCATCGGTGTAGTGAAAGTATGAGAATGCACGAGGAAAAGAGGAATCGAAGAGGAGGAGAAGGAGGAGGAGGAGGAGGAGATATAGCCAATGAGAAGGTGCCACGTCAGTTTTAAATATATACACATATAAGTACGCACATACACACATGCACACAGTACATATACACATATCAACGAAAATTTAAAAATTAAACAGTAAATAAAAATGAGAAACGCGCCTTTAACTGACCAATCTTTTGAATTCTAACGATATATATATATATATATATATATATATATATATATATATATATATATATATATATATATATATATAGTGGAGTTAAAAGAATAAGATCAATTCATTAATAGGAGACTTATCAGGATAATGCAAAGCTCAGCAAATTGTTTTGGAGCTTATATAAAATATAAATAAAAATAAGAAACACAAAATTGGCTGAATAGTTTACTAGAGACCTCAATGGTCAAATCTGTTGAAATTTGGCCCCTTGGCAGCCAAATGTTTTGCCAAAATCCGATTAAAAACTTGTCCTATGTCTGAATACACTTTATGTAAAATTTCAAATGTCTAGATCAAAACTTAGCTGAGTAATGTTGAAGAAAGCGCAGACGTCAATTTTTTTTTAAATCTTGACCACACTTTTGACCCCTTAACATTTATTGTTTTGGGCGCAAATTAAATTTAAAAGTTTGATCCATATCCCAGGAACCTACTCTAAAATTTCAAGTGTTTAGACCCAGATTTGGAGGAGGAATGGTAGAGTTTTCAAAGGTTATCTTGTTGAACTTTGACAGCCTAATTTCTGGCCGAAAACCAATTAAAATATTTTTTCCTAAATCTCAATACCTCGTATGTCAAATTTCGAATCTGTAGACCGAAAATTGACAGAGTTATTTTGTTTGATATTTTTTAGGATTTTAACCGTCGTTTTAAGTGGAATTGTTTGAATATCTCTTGCACTTGGTTCGCCGGGTATATTTGTAAGGTAGTTTTTTTAGATTGTTTTTCATGTGTCCAGTTGTTTCTGTCTTTTCAAACTTATATGTGACAAACGAATAACCTATTTTAAACTTAAGTATGGTAGACAAAAAAAAAAGAAAAAAAAAAGAAAGAATTTGTAGAGGTACATCAAATGTAATTCGTATAGACGTTGCACAACTAAACGCTTGAAGTCACATCTTGTAATTTCTGTACAAAACTCGTTCGGTGGTTAGGAGACGACTGTAGTTCCAGGAACTCGTCTGAACAAAAAAAAAAAAAATTGAACAGTGATTAACTAGGATGGGGGAAGGGGAAAAGGATTCTGGAAAACATATTGCCTTTCAACATTTAGCCCAAAAAGGCAAAAAGAGTAAGTGTGTTCTTGCATCACACATTTTATATATATATATATATATATATATATATATATATATATATATATATATATATATTGATGACCATATGACCACATTACTAAATGATTATTTGATCTGGGACACTATACACTAAAAAAATATATGGATTCCCACTCTCCTAACACCCTCATTTGTCACTGCTGTTTTAGTATTATTATTTGGATTGAAATATTAGTTTTACAATTTTATGACTGTACCAGTAAGCTAGAAGAAAACGAAATGTCTTTTAAAGAAATAGTTGTTTAGAAGCATCCCATAATTGTAGTCAGCAAACAGGAATCACATCGAAGACTCATAGCAAGTGAAGCTATAGATTTTTTTTTATTGTTGTTGTTGTCCCCCCCCCCACCCTACGAGTAATAATGATAATATGGTGGTGGTGGCGGTGTTGGCACCACATTTTAGGAGAGGAACATCATAGAAAAGTATAAACATTAAACAAGCCGCTACACAGAAAGGGGGACTATTTTTCTATGCAATCAAGCAGAGAGTAGTAATTTCCTTTTTCAATTGTACTTTTTTCCACTTTCATCTCTCAAATATTTTTTCTTTGCTTCTTCTTCTTGTTCCCCCCCCCCCGTTTCCCCCCTCCCCTCCTCTCTTTCTTCTTTATTTGCTTGCCTAAATGGATCTGTATTTCAGGATTACTATTTTTCCCCTTACGATACCCCCCCCCACTTTCCGCTCTACCGCGTAGGAAGGTAGCTTACAAAATAAATATCAATGAATATTATATAATGTATAACTGAGCAGAATAAATGTTTTTTTTTTTATATTACAGGGGCGCATTCAAAATTTCACGTTTTATTTGGATATTTTTTAATTTAAAAAGAGTTTTTTACTAGGGGTAGGTGTCATAGCTTACCAAGGCATAAAATCCACTTGAGAGTCGTTCGGGTGGCTAGTGAAACAACACCTTAATCAGTAATGGTGGAACTTGGATAGGGTTTCATTATTTACGAGGTTGGCTTATCAAGAACTTATTTACATTGGACTTGAAAACAAGCATGTTATAGTCAGCTGAGAAGCAGCCACACCGTATTCCACAGACAGATAGTTTTGGAAAAGAAACTTTGTACATGGACGTAGCACAAAATGAACTGTAATACTCGACTTTTGGTTACCATTAACAATAGAAGAATTCTAATGCTACATGGTGCTATCAGACCATCTTTATTGCATAAAACCATTATTATTTGGGTATGGCTTATTTTTTTTACTAGCCTGACTGCCTAGCGTTGCTCAAGTGTTTGGAGATGTAAAAAAAAAAAGTGGTAGTAGGCAGGCAGGCTCGAACCCATGACGTGAAGGAGGGAATAGAAAGTGAAAGAAAATCTGACGTCTCTTACCGCTACTCCATGACGTGACCGAAAGTGTAAAGCATTCAAATTTAACGTAGTCAATCAAAAAGATGACTTGCAGAAATGGCATTGCTTTTAAGCATCCCAGGAAGGTCGTTTTTAATGTGGGGAAAAAGCTCCCCCCCAAAAAAGGGGGCACTCTAGCATTATCCAAATAAATAGTAATTGTCTCAGTATGAAGGGTTTCCCCTACATTGACCAAGGACCAATTACAGAACAGAGACTACCCAAGCGAAGGCCGGAAGTTGGTGTTTGCGTTCGATTAGTTTCGCTTTATTTATATGAAAAATACAAACAAATACCTGCAACAATGGCACAAAGGGAATTTTTTAAAACTTGATTAAAAAAAGATAGAGACAAGGTCTGTTTGCAAATCTGAGATATTACGATCTAGGAAGTATACAAAATTTTCTCCCAGAATCTAACCGTTGCAAGAACCGCCAGCCAAAAAGCCTTTTGTGGGCATACACAAATATTCGCGCCCATTTTGCCTTTATTATATTAGACTAGCGGGGTGCCCGGGTGTTTGGAGGTGTGTGTGTCGGGGGGGGGGGTAGATCAAAATAAAATGGAAACTAAATAATAAGCAAAGTAATAACCCTGTTTAAATATTAAAAAAAAAAACGATGTTAAACTTGTAAAAAACAATTAGAAAAACAAAAACAAAAAAACAGTGTGAAAAGTTTTGGGAGGTAAGCTCGAACCTGAAGCCTTGAGTCTAATAGTCTGATGACTTAGCATTATGCCACAAAGGTAGGGACTTATGAACATCCGAAAATAAACATTTAAAAACGCAGGTGGTTGAATGTGAACGTATGGTTTTCTAAGTCAAATATCACCCCATAGTAGGAGTAGTAGTAGTTGTAATAGTAGTAGTAGTAGTTGTAATAGTAGTAGTAGTAGTAGTAGTAGTAGTAGAGAAAACGAATTCACAGCGCGAATTTTGTAAGATAAAAGACGCTGAAATAAAAGATATTTACGGCGTCGTTTTGTAAATCATAGATATTATAATCTAAAGAGTATATAAAAAGTTCTAAGACATAGTAACCTCCTAGAGAACTCCCTCCAAAAAAGCCTTTGCCGGATATACAGAAAAAAATGCGCGCGCACACACGCGCGCACACACACACACACACACACACACACACACACACATTTTGGCTTTTATATATAGAGATGACCTTAATCCACCTTGTTTGAATCTACTCTACTCCCCTCCGTGGAAAAATGCGATGCACGACTAGAAGGTGGGGATTGAAAAGCCAGTGCACAAGAAGTATATGAACTCTTGCCTACCCCTAAAATGTGAGCAGCCGTATCGACATTTCCAGGTATAGGCGCCCCAGATGAGCCTTAGCCATAATCCAATTCATTTGCAGATAAAGAAGGTAAAACTTGTGGAGGCATACTTCTTAGAACTGTATAGATTCATACTTCATCTCAACAGAAGCAAGATCTCCACTGATTGTCGTGGACGTATCCCCAATTGTTTCACAGTGTTTGTTGATTTCACTTTATTATTTTACTGATATAAATTTGTGTTAGAGAGGATCAATAGTAATCAATATTTAAGTTATGTCTTTAAACAAACCCTTTGTATTGTTTGTAAGCGGTCGGATCTGTACGTTTGTGTTTTGTCAATTATCCATGGAATTTTCATAGGTCCCACTAGTTTATAATTATTATATTATTAGTGAGTATAGCAAGTATTCGACTGAGCTGCAATCTATGGTTCCCCTCTCCTCGCCAATCTTTCACCAAAAGCACTCGTCTAGCCAAAACCACTATCACTAAATTATCCCACTCTATCGGTGCCTCAACCTAAACGTAGATTCCATCAACAAAGCTTCTTTCCTAGAACCAGCCGCCTGTGGAACTCTGTCGGTACTCATGCAGAGTGATCCATGTTATTATTTAAAAAGCCATTCTTAACATGGGGAGGGGAGGGTGTTTTGTACCTATTCTGTACTTTAACCTTACAATTGAATAAAAAAAACATATCATAAAACTTTAATTAAACTTGGAAATACGATTTAAAAAATAGCGCGGATCACTCTCTGCATTAGCACCACTCTGTTTGTCTGATTTCTAGCTGACTACAATAGTCGACTTGGCCTTCGGGACAAGATCAAAGTGTAGAATCTGTTCCGGCAGATGCTGCAAGCTATGACTAGCAAAGACCAGATGTGGGGGCAACCCCACATGCCTGACCATTAACCAGCTCCCATTTCCCACCTCTCGGGAGCTGGTCCCCTTTTCCCCTTCCCCCTCCCTTCACTCCTCACATTAAAAATCGGCCTTGTGCCTAATTTGCTCGGTGGGGGAGCAAATAAATACCATCTGTTCTTCAGATGCTGCACTTCCATTTCTTGTTCTCTTTCGGTGGAGGAGAAATCCTTCACGACTGAGACAATTTTTATTTTTGTACCTTTTTTCCACGTTAAAAAACGACCCTGGTGTCTAACTCTGTCCCGTGGGGAGGCATAGTAAATAGGTACAATAGTCGTCCCAAAGACCAACGTAAACAAGTTCTTATTGAACCGTCTTCGTAAATAATCTGGTTATACCAAATTTCTACCACAAACGATTTCTACGCTGTTGCCCCAATGACTACAATGCACACATTAACCCTTATCCTCGAGTGGCTTCCGAGTGGTCTTGATATGTGGTAACCCTGTTATAAAAGAAAAGAAAAGATATTACTATTTTTATTTTCATTATATATGAAAACTATTCAATGTGGGCACATAGATTTCTGCGAAACATTAAAAAAATCAAAATTATTTTTGTAACAGGATTGGCCGCCGTTGTATGTTGGCACACCGGTTTTCATTTGATCACCAAAGTATTTAATTACAACCAGAGTGTGGCAAAAGGTACCAAGATTTAACAAAGCACACACACACACACACACACACACACACACACACACACACACACACACACACACACACAAAACAAACTATGAAACATGAAAAGTTATAGTTAGGGTAACACAAAAATGGGTACTCCTGCAGAAAGTGATCCGTGCTGAAATAATAACGTTATTATTTAAAAAGCCATTCTTAACATGGGAAGGGGAGGGAGTTTTGTACCTATTCTGTACTTTAACCTTACAACTGAATAAAAAAAAAATATCATAAAACTTCAATTGAACTTGGAAATACGATTTAAAAAATAGTGCTGATCAGTAAGTGCATTAGCACCCCAAAAATTGTACTTATTAATCAGGTTGAGTAATTTGATAAAGTAATTATATAATAAAAAAAATTCATAAGTCAATCAAAATATTTAACGTTCATTTTGTAAGAACATTTAATGAGCGTTTTAACTGCAAGTTTTAGGTTGCCCTAATTATAAGAAACAAACGAACGAAACGAAACTTTACTAAAACTAAACGAAATTAATGAAACATATTTTGTAAAATTTTGGTACTAGTGCACTTATTGATTCGCGCTATTTTTTAAATAGTATTTTCAAGTTTAATTAAAGTTTTGCGATGTTTGCTTTTATTAAATTGTTAGGTGAAAGTACAGAATAGGTACACACGACACCCTCCCGTTCCCCAGGTTAAGAATGGCTTTCAAAATAATAACTTAATTATTTCAGCACAGATCAATAAGTGCATGAGCACTAAAATTTTTGCTATGAAGTCCCCCTGTGATCCTTTTTTGGCTACCCCCTTGATAGCCTTCTGTTCTAGTGTGCCATGCGTCCTGAGAGGACTGAGGCACATTCCTCCAAAGGAGGGGGTTTCTAGGAAATAGCAAATTCACAAACAGTATCCAGTCACACTTGTTTCCCATTCAGGCAAGGTAATTTTAACATTAGTTTTTGCAAGGGAGCATAGTCTCCTTTCCACACTGAATACCTGGTGTTTCTACATGGTCACCCACCAAGCTCAATGTTGCTTTAAGGATCTAGCAAGAATCGGTATGTCAACTTATGCTTATGCTGCATAACTAAGATCTATTTGCTTAATTTTACTTCAAAGTACCAAGACTTCTTACCAGGACTAACATTTGATCTCAAGATACATAGACATCCTAATATTCAAGTATGTTTTACAATAGACAACAAATCGAAAAAAGTAGCAAAGAAACAAATATACAACAAATAAATGTCACTAGAGGCTAGATAAGTTACTCTTCTACCTACCTGGGTAAGTTCTTTTTTGTGTTTTAACGTATTTTAAAGCATTTATTCATTTCGAAAGACAAGTAATGCCGAGTTGCTAAGTTAAACCGACAGCAAGATGGACAGCATAAAAATATTAACCTAAACGAAACTAAACCAAGTTTAGTTTCGTTTATGCAAACATGTATAATAGTTTATAATTTATTGATGTTATTTTCATAAGTATGTATACACAAATTAGAATTAATAAATTTAATAATTATTAAATAGAACATTTTGGTAGAAGATTCATAAATTAATGTAGATTGTTAGTATGAATACTTGGGTTTAGTGACTTTGATAAAATTCAAAATGGCGTAATGGAAACATATTAAAGGTATTTGCAGCTTCTCTTCCAATTTTCGGATTTTAATCATATCACACTTCATTTCTTTATGACGGATTAATTGTTGCTGTTTCTTCTGATGAGTTAAGGGCATAATAAATTCACTGATTGATATAATAATTAATTGATTGATTTTGTGCTACGAAACAGATACTGTCAAGAATTGTAAATGTCAACTGAATTAAACGAGTAAATGATAAGATGGTCAACATCATGAATTTTTTAATATAATTTTTTGTCATTTATTCACCATATTGCTCTGTAATTCCATTGAGCTTCTTAAATAAGGATTGGTATATATTATAAGAAAATATATTTCTACAGAAATACATACACACACACAGAGAAATACACACACACACACACATATATATATATGGCAAATAGGGACAGATGAATTATTTTTTCCTGCGATCCTGACTGCGGTGTGTATAGATGCTGCATCTGAGAGATGACCAAGTGGTTGAATCTTTTGCTGAATAAGATCTGATCATGCTCTTCAAGTACCAGCTGAAGGTCAAGATCAGATGTGATAGAAAAAATATTACATTTTTCAGTTTTTTGAAAAAAAGATATAAGTAGATGACTTGTGTATATGAAAAGGAGTCAAGTATGAATGTGTATTCATTGCCTAAAAATGGCCCATGCGGTTCCTGGACCTGTTGAATTATATATGTATATATATGTATATATATTATATATGTATATATATGTATATATATATTATATATGTATATATATGTATATATATTATATATGTATGTATATATATTATATATTATATATGTATATATAGGTATATATATAGGTATATATATGTATATATAGGTATATATATGTATTTATATATATGTATATATATATATACGTATGCATATATATGCATATATATACGTTTCCTTTTCAGATTAAATATGTTTTTAACTCATTTCAAAGTGTTTTTAACATATTTTATTAACTGTTTGCTCATATATATATATATATATATATATATATATATATATATATATATATATGCGTATATATATGTATTTATATATATTTATATATATGTATATATATGTATTTATATATATGTATATATATGTATTTATATATATGTATATATATGTATTTATATATATTTATATATATGTATATATATGTGTATTATATATATATGTATATATATTTATATATATGTATATATATGTATATATATATATATATATATATATATATATATATATATATATATATATATATATATATATATATATATCCTGTGTCGCCAGGTTGAAACATATTAGTGGGCGGAAGGTTTAGTCACATATAAGATACAGTGAATATCCTAACTGAAAGTGGATCTTCATCTATAAAAATCAAACTGGAAATAACTTTCATAGCTTAAAAATCTGTTTTTAATGAGAAAATTAATTCGTAAAATAGGGTACGTTTTGTATATATTAATCAAATTGTGAACAAACAGACAGGAATACGAATGCATCATAACGGATATATTCCCGTGGCAATTGTTAGATGGCTCGGATGTAAAGACTTAGCATGAAGAGTCACAGCTGGCTTTTCACCTCCTACACTGATGATTGCGTAAGCATGAAACATTAGTGTCTGTAGGCATAAAAATAATTATTTAATTATATATATATATATATATATATATATATATATATATATATATATATATATATGTATATATATGTGTGTTCGTTCGAATGCGAATGAACTCTTTTTCTGGGTCAACGGCCAACTAGCACCGTGTATATTTGTGTGTGTGTATATGTGTATTGGGGTAGAGAGGGCTCCCGTAAGCCTTGGTGAAGGCAACCTTTCTAGGAGAAGCAAATCTCTGATTTAAAAAACATAAAGCGGAAGACCAGTACCCGCATTAAGCTCGTCTGCAGTTTAATTTTTTGCTGGCTATCTTACTCTTGCTTGTTGCTGGATCTCAACATTTTTTAACCGAGAGAGAGACTTAGCTGTCGTACAAAGCTAAGACGCTGTAACATCATCTTTGTATAGATACTCCCTCAGGCATTTGGGCTCGTGAACTTTAAGTGTCTGAGGGAGTGGCACTCGTCTGACAAGACGTTGCAATCATCATATATGTGTGTGTGTGTGTATGTATATATAATCAAATAATAATTATTCTCATATATACAGTCACTAATGTTTCATGTTTACGCAATTATCAGTGTGACAGCCTAATCACGTCAGATCGCCAAAGTTAATGATAAATCTGGCCAGTATCAAATGGGGACCATTTGGGAATACTAGGCGCTGTATGTGCTCTCCACTTATCTCAGCATTGTTTCTTGTCGTCCTGAAATTTCTACTTTCCACTAGTATTTAACAGTGCCGACTCAGGAGAGGTGTGATTGGAGATTATGCAACTTTCACCACAAAAGATTTCACATGCAAGTTACAGCATCATCAGTAATGTTTCGTGGTATTCATCCAAATCGATGAACGGACATCATGTATATGTGTGTGTGTCCTTTTCTCCTTTCCTCTCTACTTTATTCACTTTGTCCCAGTCTCTTTTTCTCCGTCTTTATCTCCTACTTGCGATTCTGTTCTCTGCATCTGTGTGATGCACAAACACAACACACATAAGTGTGTCGGTGTAAATGAGGTTTTTGCACGCATATTTCTATATTTAATTATTCAAGCTGATATAAAAAAAAACACAAGAAAAAAAAGACTTCTATAAATATAAAAGCAAAAATATGTGTATGTATATACGCTTTTTGTGTATGTCCAAGAAAGGCTTTTTTTCGAGAAGCGATCGGTTGACTCACTTCTTCTTAACACTTTTTATATCACGCCTAAATGATAATATCTACGAGTTACCAACGGGAGTTGCCTGTCTATTTAATTTGCCCGACTTTCAAAAGATAAATATTCAAGATTTTTCGATCGCCGCATGTGCATTAAGCTTTTTCGTATAATAAAAGAAGCGAACAGACTCGCGGACTTAAAGTTGACGTCAGTAAGTCGTCAAAAACGGGCACCTGCCGTTAAACGTCGCATTTTTTTTTCACACTTTATTATTTTCCAACCACGCGTCAAGGCTTCGATTTTCTTTTAAAACAAACACCCGGTTAACGATTTTTGTTTTCATTTACCCAAAAACACACACACCTCCAAACACCGGGCAACGCCGGGTACCCACCGCTGGTTAGAAATAAAGGAAATATTTTTTATACCATTTAACGAATTCATTATTTCGAAAATCATCTTTGCCTTCTAAACATAAAGATAGATTCCTACATCAAATCTGGCCATTATTCTTTTCTATAGGGCAGTTAATTTTATCATAGCAAATGCAAATACTATCACTCTGGTTTGTATTACAATCCATAGAGGTACGAAAAGTGGTAAAAAAAACCCTCAAATATATAGCAAATAAATGTTACCAAAGGCAAGATAAGTTATTTTACTACCTAACTGGATAAGTTTTTAGTGTTTTTGTTTAATGTAAAATGTTTATTGGGTTAAGAAAAACAAGTAGTGTTCAGCGCTACCTGAAAAAAAAAAATGCCGTGATGTCCCTTTACCTCTTTGAAAATAAGAAATAAAATAAAATGGTGATAGAAATCCACCCAATAAATGGTATCCCGGCTTTCTGAACTAATTGTTTCTTTATTATTTCTTGTTTTTCTGTTTTTGTTTTGTTTTTGTTTTTTGCAATATATATATTTAAGCAGCAAGTTCTCATTACTTAAAAAGTATGTAACATTTTTACTTATTTGTTCTTAACGATTTTTGAGATAACAATCCTCACTACTTAAGGTACTTGTGACGTAACGGATAAAATTGCTAGTTTAATCAATTCTGAGAGACAGTCTTTTAAATGCTGAAGGTTTGAATTCTTGAAAAAAAAAAAAAAAAAAAAAAAAAAAAAAAACAATTGTGAATTGCTTAAGACTTCTCCCCAGTCATAGTTGGTGGAATGAAATGAAGTTTAAATCTACGACCTGTAACAAATAAAAGTGCTCAATAACAGAACAAGAATAAACTACCTTCATGGATTAAATAAAGGGTTTCGTTAAAAAATTCTGTACAGGTTCCCAAATAATACAAATTATCCGCCCTAATCTGAAAAATTTTGAAACATAAAGGAAATACGGTTCTGACTTAAGCAAATTTTCTATCGTGCGATAAGGTAATATTTTATATTCATTTACTGTTATACTGTTTACGTAAACTATACATTCAAGATAAAATGTACACATAATAAAGAGCAAAAAAGTTCACACAAAAAGGCACATTAGATCTTTTGGCAATGAATTAGTGGTTTATTATTGTAAGACTCATTTATAGAAGTTTATACGTCATCCAACAAATAGAATTTTAGCAGATTTTTTACAAGAATTTTCAAGAAGGTTCCAAAACCTCAGAGAAAGAAGTTGATAAATATAAATTAATTTTATCCTTTCTACAGAATAATTATTTATTAAGCAGTACTATTATATGTTGCCTTTAAAATGCAAAAAATAAATTATTTTGCCTCCCATTTAAAACCAAGTATGGATATGCATTTAATATAAAATTTACACATGATGAAAACAGTTCACGCAAAGAGCTACATTGCATCTTTTGGCAATGAATTAGTGGCTTACTATGGTAAGACTCATTCATATAAGTTCATACGTCATCGAACAAATAGAATTTTAGCAAATGTCACACAAATTTTTAAGAAGGTTCCAACAACTAATATTGTTTCGGAGATGGGTATATTTGCCGATGACACCACTCTCTATAACAGATATGAGGGGAAAACAAATGAACACATATTCAAGAAAATGGCAGAAACACTAGAGGATGACCTCCAATCCGTAGTGGAATGGGGACAAAAATGGTTGGTCTCATTCAATGCTGCTAAGACTAAGCTTGTTTCCTTCAATAACTACAAGAAACCTTCTCTACCACCAATAGCAATAGCCAAGAGCACATTGCCTGAAAGTACTTCTTTTAAACTCCTCGGCCTAACGTTTACAGGGAATATGAACTGGAATAGATACATTGAGAGCATTGCCAAGGCTGCTGCAAGGAAGGTTGGCTCCCTCTACCGTGCTAGAAAACTATTTACGCCTGCCAGTATCCTATACCTCTATAAGGCAACCATTCGCCCATGTATGGAGTACTGTTGTCACATCTGGGCTGGTGCATCTGCTGCTTGTCTCTTGCTCCTGGACAGGGTTCAAAAAAGAGTTGCCAACCTGATAGGTCCTGAACTGTCATCTAGGCTTCAACCTCTGTCCCATCGACGAGATGTTGCATCCCTCTTCCTGTTCTACAAATACTTTAATGGTGAATGCTCTGACGAACTGCAAACACTTGTACCTCCCCGACGTAACTACCCCCGACAAACCCGACAAGCTACTAAGTCTCATCCCTTTACAGTGGAGATCCCTAGGTGCAAGAAAGCCTTTTACTCCAATAGTTTCTTCCCCAGAACTGCGGGTCTTTGGAACTCCCTTCCAGGATTCTGCTTTCCCAACTGCAATGATATGCAGAAGTTCAAGTGTAATGTTAACAAACATCTTTCTACTCTTCTCCCTTCATAATGACCCCGCTAATTAATTCCCTAATAGTAGCCCCCTGCTTCAAAGTGGCACTGTGCCTTGTTTGGGGTGAAAATTGAATAAAAAAAAAATTTTTTTTTAAAAGTAGACAGCACTATTATATATTATCTTATAGATTTAAAAAAGACATTATTTGGCGCCCTACCTATGTGACAGTGTCTTGTATTTATTTGCTTCCCCACGAAAGCAAACTAGACATAAGGTCGTTTTTTAATATGGGGGGGGGACCAGCTCCCCTAAAAGGGGGCACTCTTGCAGTTTCCAAATAAATAGTAATTGTCTAATATAAAGGGTTCCCCACGAAAGCAAATTAGACACAAGGTTGTTTTTTAATATGGTGGTGGCTCTTCCAAAAAGAGGACACTTTTGTAGTTTCCAAATAAATAGAAATTGTCTCAGTATGAAAGGTTTCCCCCTACATTGACCAAGGACAAATTACAGAACAAATACTACCGTGTGATCTAATGAGTTAAACATTGATCACTTAACTGCCTGCATGTATTTCTCGAAAAACTATGTGACTTACATTTTTGTGACTATCTATCAATGTAATATTTATTGAATGAAAAGCATGCAGTAGTATAAATTAGGATGAGATTTTTGAAAATTTTATTTAAAAAAATTGCTTTTAATTTAAACAAACAATAATAAAAAAAAAATAATATAGAAATTCACTGTTTGTTTTTTAAGCACTGTGGATATATATATATATATATATATATATATATATATATATATATATATATATATATATATATATATATATATATAATACAAAATTAAAACTTTGACGATTTTATGACCAAAACATGTGTAGACATTTTTTTTAAAAATAAATACATTATTTATTAAAACAAATTCAATATTTCGAATTATAACAGATTCTTCATCAAATCCAGTTGTTTTATTATTGTTACTACTACTACTACTACTGCTACTACTACTACTGCTGCTACTACTATTACTACTACTACTACTACTACTGCTACTACTACTACTACTGCTACTACTACTGCTGCTGCTGCTGCTACTACTACTGCTACTACTACTGCTACTACTACTGCTGCTGCTACTACTACTACTACTACTACTACTACTACTACTACTACTACTGCTGCTGCTGCTACTACTACTACTACTACCATACTTTGAGGTAATTGCGCTAAGTCCGTGATAATTGCGCCAACTAGCTAAAAGTGCTCTTTTGGCAACTATGCATATAAAGAGCACTTTTTTTTTTAGTTGGTGCAATTACACATAGATTTGGCTAAATTACCCCTAAGTACGGCATGTTTTTTTTTTTTTTTTTATACTGCATGGCGGTGATAATACTTGAGACGTTTTCAGATGTTGTTGAAGTCTTGAATGTTCATTACAGTTTGAACAATGCATTAGCGTGCACTCACTACTGGTTCGAAAAAACAAACAAACAAAAAAACAACTACAACAAAGGAAAGTTTATCATCTACACAGTCAGAACAACTACGAAAATACAAAGACATATCTAAAGTATATTTCATATTTAAGGCAACACTATTGAGATTTCCAAGAAGTTTGGTTTCCTTGGTGATACCATTGAAGCTGGTGCTACTGTGATTGCGAGAATTAGGAGTGTGTGGAGTAAGTTCATGACAAAATTCTGTTCAGCGGAGAGTTATCACTGTTGATCGAGTGAAGAATCTATCAAGCAGTAAAGGTTGAAGATATGCGTTGCATGGAGAGAAATGATAAACAACGATACAATGGATATATAATGGGAGTCTTAAAGACAGTTTAGTACTGATTATCTCAGAGGAAGATTAAATCTGAACAGTATAGAAATACGTGTGCAAAACAGGGAACTCTGATGGTATGGCCATGTTGGAAGGATGAACGAAAATTCTGGGATCAGTAAATGTAGAACATTTAAAGTAACAGGTCCAGATCACAGGGGAAGGTCAAAGAAAAACATGGAAGTAAGTAATAAGAATGGACAAGAGGAAGAGGGATAAATAAAGACCTGAAAGCAGTCAGCAGGAAGAGAGTTCCACAGAGCTGCAGTTATTGTTCTTATGGTATATCAATCCTTTTTCGGGTTATTTAATGCCGAATCCAGTGATTTTGAAGAAATTTTTTTCATAGAATATATAGTCGGTTTCTATTTAACCCATAGTTGGAACCTAACAGGTATTACCACTCTGGGTCAGAATGGACCTGGGAGCAATGGCAATTAAAGGGTGGCTCCACACTTCCCAAAGCCTGCAAGCTGGGGCTTCACCATCGGATATAGTTTAAGGTAATATCCAGGACCGCAATTATTGGAAAGAAGCTACTGAAATAGGAAGATGTATTATAACATGATATCTGAATGCATAATTGATGAAGACCAATAGACCAACGAGTCAAGTGAGTTAGAACAAAGGAAGCGGGGGGAATAGGTCTGGTAATTCTGACAAACACATACCATAATAGTACTTATAGAAAAGACTGAGGCTAGCAACATCACGTCTGTGAGTAAGAAGGTACAGAAAGGAATAAATCAAATTACAGACACGTTTTTGCACCTTATCAAGAACTAGCAGAGGGATCCGACGTTGCCCGAGATTGAATGATGATCAATGAATGTTTCACATGCTCGTATTTTTATTGTCATCAGAATAAGTGAAATCACCCCTTTTCGATCAAATTGATTGATTGCCTGTTCTAGTTGGTGATCCATCGCAGAGTAGTGGAAAGAAGCTTCACATTCCTCTCTGCAGTGATTTTATCCAGAGTACATTGTAGTCTACATTGCACTGAAGAGAACCTACTGTTCATTTTATAGAATTATCTTTTATGTTTTTAGAATTAAAATTAAAAA
>NC_136524.1:25271968-25276968 GCF_053919585.1 Euprymna scolopes | reverse complement strand
AATCATAGAAAATGCTATTTAAAACCGAAGGTGTTCGATTGTCGAAAGGCTATTTCAAACAAAACATGGCGAATTATTGAAAATGCTTCTTTAACCGGTAGGTGTCCAATTGTTGAAAATACTATTTCAAACCAAGAATGTCGGATTGTCAAAATTGCTTTTCAAGCTGAACTCTGGTCGTCATAAATTCTATTTCAAACTGAAAAGAAGTGGATTGTAGAAAATGCTATTGTCTTGGAATTCCAAAAAGGATATTGAATAAATAGAAATAATATATTTTTACAGAGAAACAAAAATCGAATGCATGCGTGCATGATAACAAACATGGCGACCAGTGAAAGAAATACAGAACACATTGGACAATATCATTGCCCTTATATTAATAAATGAAATATCATTGCCCTTTATTAATGAATGAAAATTCCTTTATATAAGAGAGGTGTGTGTGTTCTCGTCGAGTGGTTCCAATATGGGGGAAGCTAAGCACCCCTTACAAATATTGAAAACTTTTTCTTAATAATGTTATAGATTTATGTCCAATCAATAATCCATTGAAAAAAAGATGAAAAGAAAAATAAAATATGTGTAGGAGGGGATGCATTGTATAGGTCTGCTCTAGCTTTTTGTGTATGCCTACAGCCTTAACAATATTAGGAAATAATAATATTTAACGGTGAAACCTTTTACCAAGGCAAATTTATAAAAAAAATGTTGAAATTGTGAAGTTATAAATTTTAAGCTCCCTCCGCCATGTTTTAAGTGTTTATACATGTTTTTAACATATTCGGAACTTATGACCCCCTCCCCCGATCACCCTCCCCACTAGTCACCGCACCCCACCACCAAATTTGATAAAATGCTTACGATTACATATCTCATTAATCACTGCATGGCCAAGAAGTGGGTGCTCATTTTACGTCAAATTATATAGGAAAGTGATCCCCCATTGTGAAATATAAAATTTTTATTATTTTTTTAAATATTCCATTTTTCATATTATTTTTAAAAGCCGTGGAAACGTATCAGCCAAAAATAACGTAGATTTGAGTTCTTTTTAGGAGGTAAAACTAAGCTGGGTTAGGTCGTGAATAAATACCCCCCCCCCCCCAAAAAAAAAGAAATGTCTCAGGTATCATCCGTTAGAATCAAAATCAAAACATTTAACTCCCCACCAGTATTAGCTGCCATATGACCTAAGGACAGATGGATATCAAAACTTTAAAAATTAGCAGAGTTTAACGTATAAATGCATATTTGCATAGGCATAAAGGAGTACTTTAAGTTGAATTATGCCAGCCAAGTTCCAATTTTTCAACTTTGATCTCTTAGCAATTATTTTTATCGACTAAAAACCAAATCAATTTTGTTCCACAGGCCCGAATCCCATATATATCTAGTTTCAAGTCTGTAGACCAAAAACTGATAGGGTACTCTGTTAAAATCTGTTCCACACACAGGGTCACTTTTATGTGTTTGTGTGTATATATATAATAATAATGGAGTCTCCTGTCGATTTCGACATATGAGGTTCCACCACAATAACTAAGTTGTTCGGAAATTCAAACAGATGATTTGTTTATAATGGTGAAGGCTTTGTGTAGAACCACCCACAAACTTTGCTATTATTGCTAATCCTTGTCAGTGCAGATGACTGCCACAAGACAAAACACACAGTATAACGCAGGTTTTTACATCAGTGTTACATTCTCCTAGATGCATGTCTTGAGATTGGAGGGTGCATCGCTCCCAGTGAATTAATGTGCCTCCAGATACCAACCTGGAAATTTCTATGACTGGACGCAGTACATACAGCGCCTAGGGTTCCCAAAAGGTCACCCATCTGGTACTGGCCAGGCTCATTGTTGCTTAACTTCGGTGATCTGATGAGAACCGGTGTGTCAATGTGATTATGACAATTGGTACCCACAGACATTAGTGTTTCATACTTATACACTCACTAGTGTAGGAAGTGATAATTACTGCTGGTCAGGAGATTCAAACCAAGCTACAAAGACACCCTTGGCTTAGCAGGCTAGCGTCTTTCCTCCAGGCCACTGGTAACTAACACATAAAAGAAATTAAGTACCTATGAATGTCATTTTCAGCAGGGGTCGGGGGTCATAGTTAGAAGTTAGAGTATTCAACAACAGTAAGCTGGAATGATCTGTTTTCACTAAAGTTGGACACTTTTTCCTTAATTCTTTAAAGAGAGCTCAATTTTTATTTTTTTAAAGGAGCTTTATATCTTTCTCTTTCTTGCTTCTTGTGTGCGTGTGTGCATATATATATGTATATATATATATATATATATATATATATATATATATATATATACATACATATATCTATATATACTTGTTTATTGTTATATAAACATACTCACATCCCGCTGCTACAAATAGCCACTTGTTTCAATCAAACAACAGATATCATCAGGCAGTGACTTGACTATTCAAAAGTTCAATGAATAATAATGAATATTATTCATTGAACTTTTGAATAGTCAAGTCGCTGCCTGATGATATCTGTTGTTTGATTGAAACAAGTGGCTATTTGTAGCAGCGGGATGTGAGCATGTTTATATAACAATAAACAAGTATTATCAGCTCTTTTTATTGAGCACTATCTAACAACCTCGTTGAATTCATTAGTCCATTACTTTTGAATATTAAACAACCCGAGTATATATATATATATATATATATATATATATATATATATATATATATATATATATATATATATATATATATACAAAATGACAAGTTCGAACTTGTCATTTTATGAAAACCCTCAAATTTAAGCTAACTTGAATGTAACTGTTTAAACAATCTATACCTCATTTGATTCACCTTTACTCCTCTACTTTGCTGTGGCTCAGTCTGGTTAATGCAAGTATTAGATTGATTTGTATTTGTCGCACGCACACACACACAGATACGCACACAAACACGACTGTTAAATACGATTCTAAAAAAAGAATAGCACCGTAACATAAGTGCATAAGCAAAATATTAATTAATAGTATCAACGATGTACTGAATGTAATATAAGAATTGTAGCGTAGTGTACGAACACACGCCCCCACACACACCAGCTGCACACACACACACAAACAAAAAATACGACTGTAATAACTTGTAAATACGATTTGAACAAAAAATAAAAACATTAACTGGTTATTACATACATATACATAACATGATCTTTCCATTTCCCGATTCAAAAGAAAAAATTCTCCCATTCTCAAAATCCGCCCATTTTGATTGGCTGATACCGGACTAGTCGCATATACCGGAAGCCATCTCTACAATAAATAAACGAATGCTCCAGAAATCATACAATATGGCGTCGCTCTCTACAGAAGAAAATTGTGCTATAAAACTAACTCAATTAAGCATATTAACCGATTGTCATCGCTCTCTATACATTACAATTGTACTAAAATAATTTTTTTTTTAAAAATTAAACAATATAACTGATTGTCATCGCTAAACAAACCTAACAAAATGAAACATATTGTCGTAGCTCTCTATAGATTAAAAGGGTGCTGAAAAAAAAAATAGCGTCGCTCTATACAGAAGACAAACAATAATTTTGTTTTTTATTTATTTTTTGTGTGTAAATTTTTACATTAGCCCCCCCCCATTTTCTTTAACATGACGACTTAAATAGGTTTTTGACTGTGCTGATTACGGAAATCTCATTTAAATTTGGCAGAGACAAGTACTTTTCAACAGTGGGGGATGTCTTTTACAAAAGCCTTTCTTAACATGAGGCGGTTGGGAGATTTCTATTTCGAAAGCCGTTCTAAACATGCAGAGGTTGGGGGTATCTATTCTGAAAGCCGTTCTTAACATGAGGAGGTTGGAGTTGGCCACCAACAACAACCGTACTTAAATTTTTTGCGATGGGGGCGGGATGCCTGCGTTAACCGGGCAACATTGGTTAACGGGTCCTGCTAGTAGAAGAATGAAAGGCGAATCAAATGAGGTATAGGTTGTTTAAACAGTTCCATTCAGTTTAGCTTAAATTTGCGGTTTTTGAAAAAAAATGACAAGTGCGGATTTTCTTTTTGGTGCCACTGTATATATACTTTTTTTTTTTTAAATTTATTTTGCATAAGCATTAATATATTGTTACACATTCATGAGCATGTTTCGGTCAGCCAGTTACAAGTAATTAGAGGCCTCTTCAGGCGATATTGTTTATACAAAAGTTTAGTTCGTAATTTTCTGAACAATATTCTTTGGTAGATCATTGATATAGAAAAAAAAAACAGAGTTTGGCATAGAAAAGAGTTCGTCTATGAATAAAGTCCTAGGAAACACCTGCATTGATAGGAAAAGCGAATGAAGATACACCAAATACGAACTAAACTTTTGTATAAGAAATATCGCCCGAAGAGGTCTCTAGTTACTTGTAACTGGATGATCGAAACATGCTCATGAATGTGTAGCGATATATAAATACTTATGTAAAAAAATAAAATAAAAAGTATATCTTGCTCTACTTCGGTATTGAGCATTCTTGTATGAACTTTGCTAAAACTTCTTTGGTTGCTTTACCTCTGGAAAATATTAACCTGGAATCACACAGACACACACACACACACACACACACACACACACACACACACACACATACATATATATATAATCTCAGATTGATGTGCGAATGTAGATTTTAGGGTAAATACAAAAAGAAAAAGGAATGGAAACTAAAATAGAGCCGACATTAAAAGCATTGCAGGTTTATGGTAACTTGACAATTTATTCTTAGAGAACTTTTTGAAAGCTATTGGGGAAAGGATAAAAAAGAGTGGGGGGGCGTTCTGTAAGCGGGATGAAAGACAACAGATGTTTAAAGACTGATGAGAAAAGAGTTGAGGGTGTCTCGATACAGGGACACACCTCCACACACCCACACGCTATATATATATATATATATATATATATATATATATATATATATATATATATATATATATATATATATAT
>NC_136524.1:25254468-25266968 GCF_053919585.1 Euprymna scolopes | reverse complement strand
TATTCTACTCAAGCACTTTCTACTGATGATAATCGGATGCACCGATAGAAAGCACTTGATTAGAATATGGCTGAACAATAACTTTTGGTTGCCATTTTATACAACATGTCGACTGAAATAAAAATGACTGCTTGGCGAATCGAAAAGATATCCAAAAAAATCGGAAAAAACAATAACTCTGTTGTGTTCAATCAGATGTACTTGAATAATGACTTGCTGCCAAAATTTATAAATATATATATATATATATATATATATATATATTTATATATATATATGTATGTGTGTGTATTAAGAGAAACTTAGGAACATTTTAGAAAACCTTATTACCTACCTTTAATTTGAAAATGTTGGAAACTGAACGGTGTTATATAATCTTTAAAATCATTTATTCTCTGAGACTTTCTTTGGTAATACAGCCTTTTCAAAAAGACTTTGTGTTTTTCTTTTCTCTTCATTTTGTTTGTGGTATATATATATATATGTATGTGTGTGTGTGTATATATATATATATATATATATATATATATATATATATATATATATATATGTATGTATATATTGATAGGATAGCGTGTGCATTATTTATTTACATCCGAGTGACTGTCGTTTAATTGTTATGGACTTCCGTTTCTTGTAATAAATAATTTTACCAAGAACTCTTCATATGCTTTGGTTTTGGTTTCGATTATAGCTAATGGCACCGCAGTAATCTATTTTTTTATAAATAATCTTATCAAGAATTCTTCATAAGATTTGGTTTCGGTTTCGATTATAGCTGAAAGAACTGAAGTTATATATTTGTACATATATTTATTTTCATAAGTTTTGGTTTCGGTTTCGATTCAAACTGATACACCCAAGTCATATGGATATATCATTTTCATTTTTGAAATCGCAACTTTATAATAAATAAAAATCGATAGAATATTAACTCTATACTAATATATATGAAATCTGCCAGAATTAAAATATGATATTTAATCATACTTTACGACCGGGCTACGCCGAGCGTCCCTTCTAGCTTAGCTAAATACTTTTCGAATTTTATCTCAACTTTGCCTTTTGGTCAAAATCAAAGTGTAGTATCTGTCTTCAGATGCTGCACTTCCATTTCTTGTTCTCTTTCGGTGGAGGATCAGTCCATCAGGACTGAGACAATTTATTTTTTTCGTACCTTTTCTCCACGTTAAAAAACGACCCTGGTGTCTAACTCTGTCCCGTAGGGAGGCATAGTAAATAGGTACAATAATATCAGAGCATCTCCATTTATGCTGAACATCTACAGAATGCCAGCATAAATATATTACATACGAATGAGTCCCCTGTACAATTTCCACAGGTCCTGCTAGTATATATATATATTATAATACATAAATATATATATATATATATATATATATATATATATATATATATATATATATATATATATATATATATATGTATTATAATTAAATAATAATTATTCATTTATACTTAGAGACATTAAGGTTTCATCAGTGTAATGTAGCAATTCCTGCCAGTTATGCGATTCGAACCCACCTTTTTCTCCAATTGCTAAGCCCCTATCTCTGGGCCACCAAAGCATCGCCTCTGGAATTAAGAGAATTAAGAACTCTCTCTCCCTCTCCCCCTCCCCTCTCTCTCTCTCTTTCTGTATATATATATATATATATATATATATATATATATATATATATATATGACTATTTCATTTAATCACATAAATGAATATATGAAAGTATAATTTTATCTGTCAACTTTAAGTATTTATTTCAACAGTGCTCAATACAATAGGTAGAGCTAGGTAGTAAGTTATAAAAATATATATGGCAATTAAGCTACAGAGAATATTCCAGTGTGGATGAAAGGCGGAATATTCTGTGTAGTTTAATTGCCATATATATTTTTATAACTTACTACTATATATATATATATATATATATATATATATATATATATATATATATATATATATATATATATATATATATACTAGCAAAAGTACCCGTCGTTGACTGGGTTCAAAAACAGCCTACAGGATATGGACACTGATTTATGAAAGTATGATAGGATATGAAAAGGAAGGGTTGTAAATTTGGGTTGAATTTGGGGGTATCAAAACCAAAGCAAAATATAATGAAAGTAAAAATAAAATAGATAAACCCCATAATTTATTATACCATACCTGTTCACACTGAAACACTTATCACAATATTCTGTGGATCTATATTAAAATACCTTGTTAAACTTTGTGACATATTTCCGTTCTATGGAGATCAGGCGCGAACGAACACCCCATTATTTTATTGTATCATATTTCTTCAAACTGAAACATAATTATCAAAGTATACTTACGCAGATAGATATGAAAAGTCTTTATTAAAGTTTGTGCCTATTTCCATTCTATGGAGGCCAGGCATGAACGCAGACCCCACAATTTTATTATACCATCCCTATTTAAGTTAAAACATACTTATCAAATTATTCTTATGTACATCTATATCAAAAACACTTGTAAACGTTGTTTTTAATTTTTAAATGTTTTATTTCCATACTCTGTGGACAATGCGTGAACGCAGACCCCATAATTTTAATGAACCACTGTTCTGCAAGATAAAACATACCCATTCCTGTGTCGCGATACATATTCTATCATTATATGTAATCAGTTTTTTAAAATAGTCAACCATATAGGAGCCTATTCGAGATCACACACACACTCATACACACACAGACATTCAGCTTTATATATATACTAGCTGTACTCGGCCATGCGTTGCTGTGGTTCAGTTTGTTAAAATGGAACACATTCCTCAAGAAAAATTGCATTTTGTTCGTTTATTTACTTTTATTTTTTTTGCAATTTTTTTAATCAATGAAAGTTGTTATTTTTTCCCACCCAAAAAGATTAATTTTTTACCATAAATTGTTAGATGAAAGTTGTTTTTTCAGGAAAACTTGCACGTTTTTTTTTATAAAGAAATTAATCAGTAAACGTTTCTCTTTGAAAACGGAATTTTTATTATAAAAAGAACAGATGAATGCTTTACATGAACACTGTAAATAGTTATGTGAAAGTAGAGAAAAATTTGATTCTTTTTTTCAAGAGAATGTACAAATCATTTTTTTTTTAACAGATGTTCAGAAAATAAACAGAAAAATACTTCCATCATTAATTATGCAAAAAAATAGATAAAATGTTGATTTAGTGTTTCAACATAATGCTTATAAATTACGATAAAACTTGCTGAGTATACGCTGTTTTATGGTTGTTGTAAAAATGGAACGGAAACTTAAATTTCGCTTAGTTTTAATCTTTCTTAATTTTTTAATTTTGCCCCTCCCAAACGAATATAATCAAAACAGTAACATTCAACAATTGTACTTTATGTATAAAAACACAAAATATTTATTAAAAAAAAAGAAGTTAATAACGAAAGAGAAATAATTCCATTTTTAAACGAAAAAGTCAGTTTGGTATATCTTTTTGTTATTTTTTACATAAGTCCAGCTTACCATTCACATTGGAAATGTCGACATTTATAGGTTGTAGGGTACGTTTACAATGAATAAACACTCCAGTCTAGTAGATGTATCAGAATTTTTGACACCCCTATCACGAACCTGCGAATAAAATATAAAAATCTCGTAATTTCTCTTTTAAAAGTGGGTTATTTATTTTCTTTATGGATTATACTTCCAAAATAAACTAATAAAGTTGTTTTAAAAGTAATAGAAATATTTTTTTTTATTTTTTAAAAAACTAATGAATTTTACGAACTCTATATCTTTCAATTTTTAAACTTTAAAAATCTATCAAAATTTTTCTATTGATTCTATTTTTACGATATTTTCAGGGTCAATGTGAAATTTTATGCCCTTTCCAATAAACCGAATATAATATTTTAGACAAACGGTTTTTTTTAATTCACGCCCCCCATTTTCAAGTGTCTATTAAAAAGTAAATAATTAATTTACTCACCAAAGTTTTATATATCACAAATTGAAGAGAAAAGGTCAATAAGTGATATATTCAAATTTAAAACAAAAAAGTAGTGTTTTTAGAAATTTACCTGTAAAGTTCGAAGTTTAAAACCTTTTTTTTAAACCACGTTGTTTGTTTTTTCTTTTGTTTTTGTTTTTTTATGAAACCTTGGTCCTTGCTCCTTTAATTGAAAAAAATTAGGGCTTGAATTACATTTTTCGAGGAGTTATATGCTTGGAAAGACAGGAGGTCGAATAATTCACGACTCCCATTTTGAAATGTCTATTAAAAAGTAAATAATTTACTCAGCAAAGTGTTATATATCACAAATTGAAGAGAAAAGGTCAATAAATAATATATTCAAATTTAAAACAAAAAAGTAGTATTTTTTAGAAATTTACCTGTAAAGTCCGAAGTTTAAAACCTTTTTTTTTTTTAAAAAAAAGACACGTTGTTTTTTTTTTGTTTTTTTAATGAAACCTTGGTCCTTGCTCCCTTAATTGAAAAAAATTAGGGCTTGAGTTACATTTTTTGAGGAGTTATAAGCTTGGAAAAACGGGGTGGAATGATTCACTATTTTTCACGAAATTTCTGACACACCTACCAATCTACCCATGTTAAGAACGGCTTTCGGAATAGACACCCCTAACCTTGCCAGCATACCCAAAAAGCTATAAAAGTTGATGTGTTGAATGTGAACGATGAGTTGGACGTAATGTAAAAATGTACCGAATTTAAAAGGGAACGAAATTCAAATTTCCGTTCCATTTTTACAACAACCGTAAAGCAGAGCATTCTATGCAAATTTTACCTAACTTATTGTATTAATGCTATTTTTTTTAAGAAAAAAAAATTAGGTTTGGCTATAAATTCCTAAACTCATTTCACCCTAAATAATAGAGGTGACTGAAATAGGAATCTAATTGAATCTTTAATTTCCTGAATAGTATGCGAGAATTCATTTTTCTTCGAGTTATATCGAATTCATTAATACGGACTTTAAGGGCTTCTTTCGTAATGTTACTGTAAAAATTATGTTTTATTGTTACAAATTACGATGCTTTATTTATATTAAAAAAGCAAAAATAAATTCTTGCGTTTTTTATTTACTACTGAAAACCATAACTTTAGTAAAGGTATTTTTTGTTTAAACAAAATAAAACATTTTCACTAGGAGTTAAGTAAAAATAATTAGTTCATTATATTCTGCGATCATTATTTGATAAATACTGCAATTTTCATTAAAATTCGTTAATTTCCTGATTGTTGGTGAATTTTTAAATAAAGGGAGGGGTCAAAATGTGTATACACTTTGAGCGTCGGCATTCATTTTGTCTGTACCTACCATTTTTCGATGAATATTTAATAGGAAAGCGACCACGTGTGGTTAATTTATCAATAATCATGTGATTAGACCCATTGAAAATTTACCGATATTGTAAACACATTCTGTTTACATTAAGCCTGTAGTGTTTTTTTTAGTGATGCAGTGTTGGCAACTGAGATTTAAAAAAAACCCGCGAGAACAGGAGAAAGAAATGTCCAGAAAATCGCTAGATTTTTAACTTTTATCATCTGAAATTTTCAAAAATCGCTAATTCCCCCCCCCATAAAAAAAACTCGCTATTTTAACTTCCTACCATAAAAAAATGATAAATATAGTATATTCAATATAAAAATGTTCCGTGTTTTCTCACTATATGTTTCTGGAATTATATTGAAGCGGTTAGCTCCCGTATTTTATCAGCTAGTTTTAGCTGTTTTTTCAGAGAGGGTATTTTTTATTTTTGCAGGAAACAAATCATAAACTCAAACTTTTTATAATAAAAGTTAAATTGAAATATACTGCAAATTAATCATCACAATAATGGTGGAACATATTTTTAAATTAGAAAAAAAAACCCTTTGTTTTAGCATGTCAAACGTATTTAGGTTGGTAGATAATTAAATTCTACTGTATTGATATAATTTTTTTTTTGCTGTTGTTTCTTGCTTTTTACAATTTTCGACTAAATACTTCTAAATTTCGTATTTTAAACTAAACTTCGAAGGTTGGAATGCCCACCCCCCCAACTAAAATGTACCTGGAAAAATCGATTTTATAGCGAGATTTAAGAATGGTTAGCCGAAAAAAAGGTGAAAAACAAAACAAATAATCAATAAATAATTGTTACCAAAGGCAATAAATGCTACTTTTTTTACTTACATGAATGGATTTATTTTATGTTTTAAAGTATCTTCAAGCAATCTAATGCGGGTGTCTGGGTGCCAAATACTTCCAGATTTTCTAGAATTTCCCGCTAGATTGCAAACGAAATCTCCAGATCTAGCAGGAAAACCACTAAATAAGAAACACTGGTCACGTGACAGGAAACGGTAATAAATAATTGTCCCTATATAAAAAAATGGCCTATCCGTACAAAGAAACCCACTTATTTATCATAAAAAAAATAAGTATAATGTTATAATTAAAAAGAACTATATAAAAACACACATGGATATAGTAAACATATTATACCAAAACGTGGAAGCCATCAGTTCACTGTTTTTTTAGACTATTAATATTAATATATATGTATATATAGGTATATATGTATGTATATATGTATATATATGTATATATATATATGTTTGTATATATGTATATATATATTTGTATATACGTATATATATATATATATGTTTGTATATACGTATATGTATGTTTGTATATATGTATATATATATGTATATATATGTGTATATATATGCATATATATATGTATATATATATGTATATATATATGTATATTTATATGTATATATATGTACATGTATATATATATATGTATATATGCATATATATATGTGTATATATATGTATATATATGTGTGTATATATATCTATATATATATGTATATATGCATGTATATATATGTATATATATGTATATGTATGTATATATACATGCATATATATATGTATGTATATATATGTATATATATGTATGTATATATATATGTATATATATGTATGTATATATATATATGTATTTATATGTATATATATATGTATATATATGTATGTATACATATATGTATATATATGTATATATATGTATATGTATGCATATATATATGTATATGTGTGCATATGTATATATATGTATATGTATGCATATATATATGTATATGTATGCATATATATATGTATATATATGTATGTATATATATGTATATATATGTATGTATATATGTATACGTGTATGTATATGTATATATGTGTATGTATATGTATGTATATGTATATATATGTATATATATTTATATATATGTATATATGTGTATGTATATATATATGTATATGTATGTATATATATATGTATGCATATATATATATGTATATATATAGGTATATGTATATATATAGGCATATATATATGTGTATATGTATATATATATGTATATATATATGTATATATATATGTATATATAGGTATGTATATATATGTATATATATAGGTACATATACGTATATATATAGATATATATATGTATGCATATATATATGTATATATATGTATGTATATATATGTATATATATAGGTATATATATATGTATATATATGTATGTATATATATGTATATATAGGTATATATATATGTATATATATGTATGCATATATATATGTATATATATGCATATATATATGTATATATATGTATTTATATATATGTATATATATGTATGTATATATATGCATATGTATATATATATATGTATTTTTGTGCATACGTATATAGCTATGTATATATGTATATATATATATGTATACATATGCATATATGTGCATATATATATATATGTATATATATGTATATATATATGTAAATATATGTATACATATATATATATGTATACATACATATATATGTATATATGTGTGTACATATATATGTATGTATATATATGTGTATATATGTATATATACAAGTATGTATATATATGTATGTATACATATGTATGTGTATATATATATGTATGTGTATATGTATGTGTGTGTATATATATATGTATATATACATGTATATTTATATATGTATATATATGTATGTATATATATACGTATATATGCATGTATATATATACGTATCTATATATGTATATATATATGGATATATATCTATGTATGTATATATATATGTATGTGTATGTATATATATATATGTATGTATATATATGTATGTATATTTTTGTATGTATATATATATGTATCTATATATGTATGTATATATATGTATGTATATATATGTATGTATATATATATGTATGTATATATATGTATATATATACATATATATGTATATATATGTATGTATATATATGTGTGTATGGATATATGTCTGTATATATATATATGTATGTAGGTGTATGCATATATATATATGTTTTAAAGCTTTTCGGAAGTCAATGAAACCTAAATACGAGAAAATATTTTGTTCTTTGCACTTTATAAATTGCCAAGCATTAAAAATAATATTGACAATGCTATAGCTTGCATGAAAACCACACTGTGTTTCTGGTACTATTCCGTTGACAATTGTCTGGACTTATCTATTTAGAATAATCATTGATAACACCTTTCCAACCCAACAATATACTGCAAATGTATTCCCCTAAAATTGCTGCAGTCCGACTTCGAATCCTTTTCATACGGCATAAGCATGTTATCTCTCCAATCCCACTCTTTGAAAGGTCTTATTGAAGGTAGCCTGTCCTGAGAGAGTTTTCTTTGATTCATTCTTTCCACGACGGAATGAAGGCTAGAGTTTGTGCTAACGGCACTCTATCAACAATGGGATCAAACATGGTGACGTTTCCGCACTCATGTTATTCAATATCTATCTTGACATAGACTTTCTCGTGGTTTTCTATAAAATCTCAGACGACAGTTATATCAGATATCAGGCATCAGGCAATGTATATAATATCTGTACAATACTTTCTCAAACAAAAGTCTCGTCTTCATTGGTGAGGGAGCGGATGACTATGATATCGTTGTACATTCTGGAGTTGCAATATCTTATGAACCATTTTGAATCTGCATGTAACGCATTCAATTTAAAGATCAACCTAAATAAGTCCTGTATGTTCCAGCACCCGTGTTGCCTTATATGGAACCAAATATCTTCGTTGCAGGTAATAAATTAGATGTAGTACACTCCTTGGTATATTCAGGCAGTATTCTCTCTGAAGGATGCAGCTTCGATAGAAAAATCTCCTTCTGCATTAAAAAGGCGTCTTGGCTTTTTTCAGCACTTAAAAAATGTGTGTGTTCTCAGCATGGTATCATGTTATATATGAAGATTATTGTCTAAAAAGAATGTGTTTTGACGGCCCTTCTGCATGCAAGCAAAATATGGACACTCTATAAAAACCAACTAAAACTTTGAGGGTTTTCATCAACGATGCCCAAGACAGATATTTCATATCAAATGGTAGTCTCTGATACAGAAGTATTAGAGAAAGCAGAACTACCAAACATTCAGTTGATGGTAATGAAAAATTGTCTCTGATGAGTTGATCACGTTGTGCTTATGAATGATGGTCGTCTGCCACAGCAATTATTTTATGGTGAAATGTAGGAAGAGAAGTGCATCAAAACTGAAGAAGACATTGAAGAACACAATAAAATCTTATTGAGAAAAATTTGGACTATCTGTGAACCAATGGGAAAAATGACTTTAGATAGAAGTGTTGAAACCTGATTCATGAAAGCATAGAATCATTTGAGAATAGTCGTATGCCATACAGCATTTACAAAGGTGAACAGGGTCTAGCACCAGGTCTACAAAGTCAACATGTTAACTGTGATATATCTGGAAAATTGTGCCTATCTTTTTCTGGCTTCAAAAGCCACCTGCACAAATGTGCAAAACCTATCTTGCAAACGTGTAATGTCATTGGAAACAAATCATATATATATATATATATATATATATATATATATATATACATAAATATGTGTGTGTGTGTGTGTGTGTGTGTGTGTGTGTGTGTGTGTATCTATAAAAGTGAAAGTGTCTGTGTGTCTGTGTACATTTCCTTACGCAATAACTATCAATTTTTAGTCTACATACTCGAAATTTGATATACAGGGTACTGAGATTTGGGAAAATTTTTGTAATCTGTTTTCGGTCAGAAATTCAGCTGTTAAGGGGTCAAAGTTCAAGGATTTGACCTTTGAGAATTTTGGGTCTAAACACTTGACATTTTAGATATAGGTTTCTTGGGGCGTGCAATAAGTAATGCCCCTGACCCACTTCCCATAGCAGTAGAGCAACGAAACTTGGCACAGTTATTAGTCTTTCTCTACATAGGAACCACCCAGAGTTATGCATTTCTCCCATCGTTTGATGCAGCTGTGGAGACCGTTTTTGTAGAACACCCCAGGTTGGTCCTCCAACCATGAAGTGACTTCAGAAATCAAGGCTGTATTATCTGGGAAACGCTTTCCTTTCAAAAACAACTTCATGGCTAGAAAGAGGTTACAGTCAGAGGGTGCAAGGTCAGGAGAGTAGGGAGGATAGGGCAGGATTTCATAACCACAAGCCCGTGTGTTGTTCTGCAGGAGGAGGATACCTTTGTTGATCTTGTCCCACCTCTTGATTTTGATAGCTTCCCTTAATTTCCTCAAAAGTGAAGCATAATGGCTCCTGTAATTGTGGTACTCTTTGCCAGGAAATTTGTCATCACTACTCCGTCCTGGTCCCAGAAGACTGTGAGCATGACCTTGCCAGCAGAGGGCTGCACCCTTGCCTTCTTTGGAGGTGGTGAGTCCAAGTGCTTCCACTGCATTGACTGAGCTTTGGTCTCTGGATCATAGTGAGGGACCCAGGTTTCATCCTGTGTAATCAGTCTTTTGAAAAACTTTGACTCATCTTTTTGGCACATCTCCAAATTCATCCTCGAGCATTCAATGCGTTCTCACTTCTGGAATTGTGTGAGCAACCTGGGAATCCATCTGGCAGACACCTTATGCATATGCAAATGGTCATGAATGATAGTTTCCACAGACCCCGTACTAATCTTGACATCTTGGGCTATTTGGTGAATAGTAATGCGCCGATCTTCTAAAATGGCAGCCTCAACTTGACGGACAGTTGCTTCATCAATGGCAGAAAGGGGGCGACCAGGTCTGGGAGCTGTTTCCACAGACTTCCGGCCATGTTTGAATTCACAATGCCAGCGTTTTACAAGGGCATATGATGGGGCATTATCACCATAAGTTTCCTTCATTTTATCAAAAATCTGTGTTGTGTGCGTCCTTTCAAATACAAAAACCGGATCACTGCTCGACATTCAATAGGCTCCATTTCACACCTGACTCAGTTCAAACACCTGTAAAACAGAAACCACAATTAGTTCAGAGCTGTAATTTGCCACATAACCCGTAGAGATATAAATCATTGCACATACAAAATTTCAGCTAGATCAGAGAACTGGAAGTGGGTCAGGGGCATTACTTATTGCAGGCCCCTCATAATAACTTGATTTGAGTCCAAAACAATAAATGTTAAGATTTCATAGTAGGAGTCAAAGTTAAAAACATTGGCCGCTTTTTTTTTTTTTTTTTTTTTTTTTTGCTCAACATATACCTCTAAACACTCGGGCAACGCCGGGCTGAAATGCTAGTATATATACTAGCATTTCAGCCCGGATTTGCCCGGGTGTTTAGAGGTATATGTTGAGCAAAAAAAAAAAAAAAACGCTTATTTTTTTTAACTTTGACCCCCATTATGTCCCCTGAAGATTTATTGTTTGGTTAGATCAATTCCTTTAACTTTGACCCCTTAACAGCTGAATTTCTAGCCGAAAACGGATTCCCAAATCTCAGTACCCTGTATATCAAATTTCGAGTCTGTAGACTTAAAATTGACAGTTATTGCATAGAGAAATGTACACAGACACACACACAGACACTTTCACTTTTATAGATATACTAGCATTTCAGCCCGGCGTTGCCCGGGTGTTTGGATGTGTATGTTGAGCAAAAAAAAAAAAAAAGTGGTAGTAGGAAGACAGGCCTTGAACCCGTACCACGAAGGAGGAAAAGAATGGGGGGGAAAAAACTGACATCTTTGCCGTTACGACCACCACCAAACCGGAAGTGATTTATGTTTAAATTAAGGCTAGACAATCGAAAGTAGAGGATGACTGTTGAAAATATCGACGAAAAAAGCGACCCCCCCCGTAGAAAAGTGCCCAGATAAGATATTAATGTTTTTAGCTAATTTTTCGATAATTGTCGTCTAAAAGGTCGAACTTCAAAATGATACTGATCTTGTAAAAATTCGTCGCCTCTATCGAAAGTTTTAGGCAGACATGCAAACATACATGCAAACATACATACATACATACATACATTTATATATTGGTAACTAAACATTTTCGACACAAACCTATTAAAAAGCTTGCCCCTATCTCTGAATACTTTTTATGTAAAATTTCAAATGTTTAGACCAGAAA
>NC_136524.1:25131968-25251968 GCF_053919585.1 Euprymna scolopes | reverse complement strand
CAGGCTTGAAAGAGATACAGTTTTACTTTCACTTTGATCTTCTTGACCCTCAACAGAGCTTGAAGAAATGTATCCTGCGGATTCTGCTTCATTATCATCAGTAGAAGATGTAGATGTAGAATCCAATTCTTAGTATTGTTTTCCATGCCAATCTTTTGAAATTTACATTTGAATCTTGGATCTAGGAAAGTAATCACACAAGGTTTTATAATTTAGATGGGATGAAAATCTTGTTTCCATTGATTCATTGAATTGTTCAACAATGGTAAGGATTCCAATAAAGTAAGAAATATCAGAATTAGATTGGACAGCTTTTGAAATAAATAACCTCAAAGTTAAAATTGAAGGTTTTATCGATATGGTTGAAGTTCTGTGACTTTCTTCTTTGGTGATTTCTTCGAATGGATTCAGTAACTGGACAATTTTTTGAGCAAGTTCCCAATAATAAATTGGTAAGGCAGAAATTTTATAGTGTTGCAAATTCTCATATCAAAAATATGAATGAATTTCTTAATAAAAAATTCCGGTTTGTGCTAATCATTCTGCTTCACATATATGCCACGAAAAAATACTTTCTGGTTAATATATACCAGATTTAAAATATTCTGTTTTTCTGAAAAACAACCAAGTTCGTTTGCTTATTTTAAAACTCGTAAACATTAATAAGAAGATACTTTTTCTGGGCATTCAATGTAAATCAGAATGCTCCGCACAAACCGGAAATAAATCATTTGTAAACAATCACAGCGTTAACTTGAACAAAGTCAATACAAAAATAAAATAAAGATGTTAAAACGATAAAAAAACAGTACATATGCAGAGAACTTTTTGGAAACCCATTTCTTAACATGTGGAGGAGGGGGTGTTTTTCTAACGAGTCTGTACTTTCACCTAACAATTTAATAAACAATAAGAAGGCCAACTGAAATTTTTGAATGTTCATATTTATTGTCATTTTATTCAGTTTTATTTGATGATACTTTAAAAATTGTCCATCGGTGCAATTTTGCTCTTATAAATGATGCAATGTTCACTTTTAACACCTCAAAAATCAAGGTCGAAATTAAATTAGAAATAATTATACTTTTACTTCCTATTATCTTCTTATATTAGGAGTGATGAAAGCATCTTTTGTGATATTTTTACTGGTTACTTTTTTGTCAGTTGGTTTCACAGTTGCCATGTTGTAATTTACACATGTCCGCGCTTCTTCACCTCAGCATGGTAGTGTATACTGGTGATCATCATGTGTGTGTGTGTGTGTGTGTGTGTGTGTGTGTGTGTGTGTGTGTGTGTGTGTGTGTGTGTGTGTGTTATTTTGTTCATTATGTATATGTACTCTGAAACAGACAGATTTTTTGAAATTTCGCACAATATACTTTATGTATCTGGGAGTGTTCTTAGATCGGTTTTCTTCTGTTAAAGACAAAATTTTTCAAGTTGCCTGACGAGGACTTGTGGTTTTAACCAACCATCTGTCTGAAATATTAGTATATCCAGTGTCGCGATAATGTAACATTTATTTATGCCAATAAAGATCATGCTCTTCTTTTATTTATCACTTTTAAAAACCTTGTTAAATCCATTTTACATAAATCAGAGTCCATTTTCTATAGGCTGTTTTTGAACCCAGTCAACGACGGGTACTTTTGCTAGTATATATATATATATATATATATATATATATATATATATATATATATATATAATGTTACATTTTTTGCTGCTATGTATGTGCGTAGAGGTGCATATATATGTATGTATCTGTATATGTATGTATATATATGTATGAATATATATGTATATATATGTATGCATATATATATATATATATATATATATATATATATATATATATATGCACGCGCGTGCGCGTACAGCAATTAATCTACACAGAGTTTCCTGCATCATCCTCGTAAGGACTTCTGAGGCAAATAATAAATGAATAAATAAATATATATATATGAAAATTTTCCGGGGGTACAGATTTTTATAACGGCTAAATACAGATCAAAAAGCATAATAAATTTAAAAAAATAAAAAATGAAAATAAAAGTTAGCTAATCAGGTTTCGTTCCTCACTTATCAAAGCTAAATCGAGGAAAATACGATTTAAAACAAACAAAAAAAGTCATGAATATGGCGGGGGTAGGAAAAAAAACCCTAGAAATAAACGGGGGAAAAATTTTGCTCATGCAAGGTTGTCTGGACAAATCCCTGTGCAGAGAGACCTTACACACTACAGGGGAGTGTCTAGTAGGCATTCAAGTTCTCTCCAGTAGACAATCTGTATGTTTACAAATATTTGTACATTTTGATATGTGTTGCAATATTTTTTATATAAAAAGAGGGTATGATTTAAAAAAAATTGGAAGCTTCTACTTACAGCCAATAGTGATAGGAACTGACCAATCAAATGGAGCCATGTTCTGCCAATCAAAAACCAGAATTTCTCTATAAAAATAATCAATCTTCTAGAATTCCCCCACATACTTTTTATGTTCACACAAGAAAGATCTTTGCTCTTTGTTTACAAAATTTTAAAGTTCAAGACTTATACAGATTAACTACTCATCGAAAACTCTTTTTCATCTCCATATTAACTACTAGAATGATTTATTGGAATCGGGAATCGTTAAAATCAAAACGTTTTGGGGGTATCAGAATCGGTATCAGAATCAGAAAAATCTGTGCCTATTGTCAGATGCCAAAGATGACTTCTTTAATTATGTTATTTTTATTTGATTTTGTTTAAAACAAAATCTTCCCCTGCCTATAGTTGTAATAAAATAATAAATATTAATTGATTTTAAAATACTAGTAAAATCAAAATCTGTAGATTACCCCCCCACACACACACACACGCACAAGTGTGTTTTTACGTTTGAGAAAATAGATGCACATTTAAACATGTGTTTTTTATGGTAACCAGGAAAAAATAACTTTATTAGTTAAATATTTAGAAATTTATAAAGAATCGGAATTGGTAATTGTATCGGAATCGGGAATTTAGTATGGAATTGGTAATTGTATAGGAATCGGGAATTTAGTATGGAATTGGTAATTGTATCGGAATCGGGAATTTAGTATGGAATTGGTAATTGTATAGGAATTGGGGAAAAATATTAGAACCGTCCCATCACTATTAGCTACCTAATTAAAACCCTTTTTCATCTCTAAGACTTATACAGATTAACTACCCATCGGAAATTCTTTTGAAATTAAACATGGTTTTCAATTCCAAATTATGTGCAAAACCTTAGTACTTTTAGATTATACAGAAAAGTACCTTTGAAGAGTACCTTTAAAGAGTACCTTTAAAGAGTACCTTTGAAGAATACCCAGGAATCTTCTGTGAAAAATGTCTTCCTTGAAAATGTATTCTTTATTTTAAAAATCTACTACAATTCCAGGAGTAGAAAACATTTCCAGGATTATAGCATTTTACTATTTAGTAATCATTTGGACGCTGTGTATATAGGTGGTATTATTAAAAAAAAAAAAAAGAAAAAAATAATTTTTAAGAACCTTTCCATTTCGACTGACTGACGCCACACCAAAGACCCCTCTGTATGTTATGGTTTTCGCATAATAATACTAATTATCCATTCTCCTGTGTCTGTCTTTTCTTTTTCTTTTACAAAGTAGGCACCTGGTTCCATTACAATTTCAGCTTTCTTATTATTATATCACTAGGGAAAAAATCACATCTTTATTTGTACGTTTTTCCACATTCTGCGTTCCTGGCCCACCCCTACAACATCTGGCTACCTCCACATCCTCCTCCAGGAATTATTTGGGAGTCAAGGATGCTACTCTTTCTTTTTATCTTCTTTGAAGTCCTTAATAAATTTTCCAGTTGAAATGTAAAGAGTGAATGCACAGAACAACTAACTATACACACACACACACGCGCGCGCATGCACACACACACACACACACACGCACACACACACACACACACACGCACACACACACACACACACACACACACACACACACACACACACACACACACACACACACACACACACACACACACACAGAGTATCAATAAAATAAAAACGACAATATAAAAATGTATACTAATGTATAGATTTATTTGTTTATTCATTAAGGACGATACATCAATTAGGGGTGTAGGATAAGTAAAACTCTTTATAACATGGTATTTCGAAGCCTAATGCTTCTCATCAGAAGAGGAGAGAAGATGTTAGGTAACATAATAGAGATGCGACGTCTGACGATAGTTACATTAGGAGTGAAATAATTGTGTAGTGAGAGATAAAATATTGAAACTGTTTGAGGGGAAGAATGGGAGAACTAAAGTGATGTCTATGATATAGGAGGAATATAGCTTTTATTATATGATATAGGAGGAATATAGCTTTTATTATATGATATAAGAGGAATATAGCTTTTATTATATGATATAGGCGGAATATAGCTTTTATTATATGATATAGGAGGAATATAGCTTTTATTATATGATATAGGAGGAATATAGCTTTTATTATATGATATAGGAGGAATATAGCTTTTATTATATGATATAGGAGGAATATAGCTTTTATTATATGATATAGGAGGAATATAGCTTTTATTATATGATATAGGAGGAATATAGCTTTTATTATATGATATAAGAGGAATATAGCTTTTATTATATGATATAGGCGGAATATAGCTTTTATTATATGATATAGGAGGAATATAGCTTTTATTATATGATATAGGAGGAATATAGCTTTTATTATATGATATAGGAGGAATATAGCTTTTATTATATGATATAGGAGGAATATAGCTTTTATTATATGATATAGGAGGAATATAGCTTTTATTATATGATATAGGAGAAATATAACTTTTATTATATGATATAGGAGGAATAAAGCTTTTATTATATGATGTAGGAGGAATATAGCTTTTATTATATGATATAGGAGGAATATAGCTTTTATTATATGATATAGGAGGAATATAGCTTTTATTATATGATATAGGATGAATATAGCTTTTATTATATGATATAGGAGGAATATAGCTTTTATTATATGATATAGGAGGAATATAGTTTTTATTATATGATATAGGAGGAATATAGTTTTTATTATATGATATAGGAGGAATATAGCTTTTATTATATGATATAGGAGGAATATAGCTTTTATTATATGATATAGGAGGAATATAGCTTTTATTATATGATATAGGAGGAATATAGCTTTTATTATATGATATAGGAGGAATATAGCTTTTATTATATGATATAGGAGGAATATAGTTTTTATTATATAATATAGGAGGAATATAGTTTTTATTATATGATATAGGAGGAATATAGTTTTTATTATATGATATAGGAGGAATATAGCTTTTATTATATGATATAGGAGGAATATAGCTTTTATTATATGATATAGGAGGAATATAGCTTTTATTATATGATATAGGAGGAATATATCTTTTATTATATGATATAGGAGGAATATAGCTTTTATTATATGATATAGGAGGAATATAGTTTTTATTATATGATATAGGAGGAATATAGCTTTTATCATATGATATAGGAGGAATATAGCTTTTATTATATGATATAGGAGGAATATAGTTTTTATTATATGATATAGGAGGAATATAGCTTTTATTATATGATATAGGAGGAATATAGCTTTTATTATATGATATAGGAGGAATATAGCTTTTATTATATGATATAGGAGGAATATAGCTTTTATTATATGATATAGGAGGAATATAGCTTTTATTATATGATATAGGAGGAATATAGTTTTTATTATATAATATAGGAGGAATATAGTTTTTATTATATGATATAGGAGGAATATAGTTTTTATTATATGATATAGGAGGAATATAGCTTTTATTATATGATATAGGAGGAATATAGCTTTTATTATATGATATAGGACGAATATAGCTTTTATTATATGATATAGGAGGAATATAGCTTTTATTATATGATATAGGAGGAATATATCTTTTATTATATGATATAGGAAGTCCACAGTTTTTATTATATGATATAGGAAGACCACAGTTTTTATTATATGATACAGGAGGAATATAGTTTTTATTATATATAGGAGGAATATATCTTTTATTATATGATATAGGAGGAATATAGCTTTTATTATATGATATAGGAGGAATATAACTTTTATTATATGATATAGGAGGAATATAGCTTTTATTATATGATATAGGAGGAATATAGCTTTTATTATATAATATAGGAGGAATATAGCTTTTATTATATGATAAAGGAGGAATATAACTTTTATTATATGATATAGGAGGAATATAGCTTTGTTTATATGATATAGGAGGAATATAGTTTTTATTATATGATATAGGAGGAATATAGTTTTTATTATATGATATAGGAGGAATATAGCTTTTATTATATGATATAGGAGGAATATAGCTTTTATTATATGATATAGGAGGAATATAGCTTTTATTATATGATATAGGAGGAATATAGCTTTTATTATATGATATAGGAGGAATATAGCTTTTATTATATGATATAGGAGGAATATAGTTTTTATTATATGATATAGGAGGAATATAGCTGTTATTATATGATATAGGAGGAATATAGGTTTTATTATATGATATAGGAGGAATATAGCTTTTATTATATGATATAGGAAGACCACAGTTTTTATTATATGATATAGGAGGAATATAGTTTTTATTATATATAGGAGGAATATATCTTTTATTATATGATGTAGGAGGAATATAGCTTTTATTATATGATATAGGAGGAATATAGCTTTTATTATATTATATAGGAGGAATATAGCTTTTATTATATGATATAGGAGAAATATAGCTTTTATTATATGATGAAGGTAGGTGTATACCACGTGTGCAATGGTGGGTTTAATACATGTGCATATGCGCATCTAAACTTTCGGGAAGCATATGGGATAAGTGATTGAAAGAATATATAGTAAGATGTGAAAATATATGACAAATAAAATTTTTTATTTTATTATATTGTCTGTAACGATACACACACACACACACAACCCCCCCAAAAAAAACTGACAAACCAAAATCAAATATTGATTTTGTAGAAAGAAAACTATTGATGACAAAGAACCAATAAAAAACAAGTAAAGTATGCATTGTCCCCCGTGAGTGTACAGTGAACGAGGCATAAAAAAATTACAAAGTCCACTCCCCCCCCCCCCCATTTAGGCACAAAAGTCCCCAAAGCCTTAAGATATTTAAATTTGAGTTCAGCACCATGCATAACTGCTAAGTAGACATACACAGGAAATTTGGGACAAATATGGTAAAATAGTCCACAAAATGGAGTGTTTTTATTAGCCCTAAAAAGCCCATGAGTCATACCCAAGAGTTATCGTGAAGTATAGACAAACAAAATTATATAGAAATCAATTAGTTACAACTTTTCAGAAAGTTTTATAAAAATCGAAGGCATCATTTTTTTTAATAAGCACAAAAGTGTCAAGTTTAACCATTTTAACCCGAAAGGCACTGATAGGTGGGGGGAGGGGTAAGCAAAGTGTTCCCTAAAAATTCGTTCTGTTACTTTTTTACTCATATCATGTTTAATGTTTGTGCAAAAGTTAAAAAAATTCCAAGACGTAGTTATTGAGAGAAGTGCGGACAGACAAACGGATGAACGAACGAATGGACAAGGGTGAATTTACAGGTCCAGCCTCCTTTTGTCGAGGGACCAAAGACTGACTTTAATTTATAGACTAGAAGAATCAGCTGATCTAAAGTCTTGGCAATGAAGAGCAAAGGCATAAAATTCCAACACATGGTGAGTGTCAGATATATGCCTTGCATTTGTATAAACGTGCAGATCTCTTACTGCTTATAAAGTTAGAAAAGCCATTTGAGGATAAGGGTACATGAGATTGCTTATTAGATGATGAAGAAAACCACGCGAGTATTGGACATAGGCAGAATTTTATTATTCAATGGGCATTCTCCACTAGATTTCAAATCTAGTTTTGTACTCTGTCAAGACAGGAAAAAAATGCTCAGAATAGCACCTCCCTAGATATGGAAACAGAAGTTAATCATAGGACCTATCTGGCTAATGCTAAAAAAAAAAATCTCTTGTAAACGGTAAGCTTTCACGTTCTATCCAGTATGCATTCACGTTCTATCCAGTATGCATTCACGTTCTATCCAGTATGCATTCAAGTTCTCTACAGTATACATTTAGTGCTGAAAAGATCACTAAGAAATCCGATGGGATTTACATGCAGCATATCTGGTGATATCAAATCGTATTCAGTTAATCATGCCGCCTCTATAAGCATTTTTTAGTCTTTTTTTCTCGAGATCATGAATCTATAAGGAAAGGATGTATGGCTTCATTTTATTTTTCACCAGAAGAGCAGAGTATCTTCTTATTTAGAATAGGAACGAGGATAATCTCGGGCCCCGATCCCCACCTTGCACAATCTGTATACGAGGGAATACAAAAAAACTACTTCTACATCTTCCCTCCTCTCTGTTTTCTCCGTCTAATATCATTCCTTTCTTTCTTATTTATCTCTCACTCTCTTCCTCTCCCCCTCTTTCTTTCTATCTCCTATTCCCTTGTCCGCTGTCCTATCTTTATTTCTTACTTTCTTTTTATATCACTCGCTCTCTATCTCTTCTCTTCCTTTCTTCCCTCTTTCTATATCTAGCCCTCTCTATTTCTCCCTCTACTATTTTTCTTTTCGCTTTACTTGTTGTTCTTTGCTCTTTTCCCTTCCCCTATCCATTCCTTTCCCTCCATCTCCTATTTCTCCCCCATTCCTTTTACTTTCTTATATCTCTTCCTTCCCTTCCATTTTTTCCTCTTTCATTCTTTTTCCTTTTCCATCTTTTTTCCTTCTTCCATCTTTTTCTTTCTTCCATCTTTTTTCTTCTCTCTTCTCCTTTTCTTTGTTCTCCCTCTTTTTTCCTTCTCCTCCATCCTTCTTCTCGCTTTCCCCTTCTCATTTCCTCTGTCTTTTCTCTTCGAATCCTCTCCTATCTCTTTCTTCCTTTCTCTCTTTTCCTTTCTTTCTCTCTCTTCTTTTCTTTCTCTTCCTGTCTCACGGATATTATTACTCTCTATTTATTAGTTCTTAACAGGTTCACAGGCACGCACTGTCCGTCTATCGGCCTGCCTGTCCCCCCCCCTCTCTCTGTTATACACACGCACATTCTTCTGGACATTATTATTCTCTATTTTTTGTTTACTTTTTAATATCTTTACTTCCCCCCCTCTCTCTCTCTCTCTCTCTCTCTCTCTCTCTCTCTCTCTCTCTCTCATAGCTATTTGAAATCAGGATGTGTATTTGTGCTCACACTGTGATCTCATAAAAATCATTACGCATGTTCAAAAATAAAGAAATGAGGTTGATCAATAAACTTGCCCTCTTCGTTGAGGATGACCTCTGCATTATCCCAGAAGCAACTGCATGACTGGATCAGTGGATTCCTCTACATATTAGCCATCAAATTCTAAATGGATGTCAACAATGAGCATTCGCATTTTCATTACCAACGATTGGTTTCCTCTGCAACACCCCATACGCAAAAATGCGTCTATCATATCTCAATGCGTGTGCATATGTGTACAACAATATATTTGAATGCATAAATATGCAGCATAGCTTAACACAATCATGCGCACAAAGAAAGGCATACGCAGCGTGTCTTCTTAATAAATAGATAAATAGATATATGTATAATATATTGTAACGTTACCCAACATGTTGCAGCCTCAATCGTAAAGAATGACATTTATTTCCTCATTCTCCCGCCACGCGTGACTTCTCATTACAGCCGTAACGTTATTTATGTCTCTAACGTGATCTTGAACTCCATCCACGTCTCTAATGTGATCGTCTTCTCTGACGTGCTCTTTCTCCTTTTTTATAGTCTTTTTCTTTACCGGTGATATCATTTTGCATGCATTTGCATATGCGCGTTCATGCTCTGTTACAATATAAAGTAACGTCAGTAACAAGAACTAAAAATAGGAATCTGTTTCATCAGTCACAGAGCACATATTGGCCTGTGTTCTTAGAAACTGAAGTTCAATACATATCCGAGGAAGGGAAATTTTCCTGAAATATCTACCATACAGAACTTCCATCTGACAACACTGACGCAACTAGCAAAAGGATATAATACAATTGTGTTTAAAAACAATTTTAAATTATGTACGTTGGATTTTTGTTAATGATAAACAACTTAAATCAGATTCCATGATGCGATATTCGAGTTTACTTTCTTTAAATCATATATGATACAGGAGAAACTATTTTGTGCAGATATACCTGGTGAACCAAGTGCAAGAGAGATTCAAACAATTTCGCTTAAAGAGACGGTTAGAATCTTAAAAAGATCTCTTTATTGGAATGTATGAGATAACGGGGTGAATATCTGGCATTCAGTAGAATGCCCTCTCTACAATTTGAACAGAATAAGAAAATTGAAAAATTAAACAGGGGGAAGTATTTTTTAATCATATTTTGAGTGGTACTCTACTTTTTATTACAAAAGCTTCTGGGCTTGACCATTACTCCTGATCTTAAATGGAACACGTATATCAAATCTGTTGCCAAGGCCGCTGGAAAAATGGTGGGATCTTTCTATCGATCCAGTAGATATCTCACTGCTGATGCTATTCTCTATCTATATAAGAGCCAGGTACGTCCAAGGATGGAATACTGTTGCCACATCTGGGCAGGAGCTGCTAGAAAGAACTTGTCCTGCCTTGATAGAGTTCAAAATAGACTTCGTAGCCTCGTAGGAGATGTCCTTTTCTCCTCCTTGCAACCTCTATCTCACAGAAGAGATGTTGCGAGTTTGTCTCTGATGTATCGTTATTTTCATGGAAAGTGTTCAACTGAGCTTCAATCTATGGTCCCCCCTCGCCAAACTTTCACAAGAAACACTCGTCTAGCTGTAAACACTATCAATAATTTCCCCCACTCTTTATCTGTGCCTAAACCTAAACGTAGATTCCATGAACAAAGCTTCTTTCTTAGAACTGCACGCCTGTGGAATTGTCTTCCGTTTTCCTGCTTTCCGGCTGACTACAATATGGTTTTGTTCAAGTCTAAAGTAAATAAGTTCTTGATGAGCCGTTCCATATAAGTTATTAAATTTACCAAATTTTCATTACTAATGATTACTATATTGACCAACTTCTACTGTACACTCTTTAACCCTTATCCTTGAGTGGCCTCTGGGCCTTGATAATGTGGTGATGCCTTTGTAAAAAAAAAAAAAAAAAAAAAAAAAAAAATAAAAAAAAAGAGAGAAAAGTTATTTGATTAAAATAATAACAAAAAAATCATTGTGAAAAACTGAACATTTTTAACTGTGTTCTGTGTTCATTCTTTGTTTTAATCCACAGGTCAGTCCATGCCGAATCTCTCGACTGAATAATAATGAAAACCGATATCTTTTTTTTTTTTCAATGACCGTATTCACATCCATCTCATCGTGAATTATCTTTAAGGGCAAATAATTCCTTTAGCCAAAAAAGTTACATTAAAATGTATCTCAGCCTGTAACATAATCTCATTGATAAATCTCACTATGTCTGTCCGTTTGTCCGTCTGTCTCTATTTTTTCTTTTTTCAAATTGTATCTACTCCAAAAATGGTAGGTTGCAGAACGATGGAAGACGGCTCACATGATTGCATTTTTTGTTGGCCGTTCTTTTTATGGGTCTTTAGCCGGTTAAAATAGTTTTTAGGGGTTCAAAAAAGGGATCGAAATTAAAAGAAATCATAACTTGCCAAGTGTTTTTTTTTTTTTTTTTTTACACAGTGATCACCACTTATCAAGGCCCGGAAGCCACTCAGGGATAAGGGTTATTGAAAGTACATTACGTTAGTGTGGAGATTTGATGAAGTGTTTACTTAAGGGGGCGGTTCATTAGGAATTTGTTAACGTTGGACTTGAAGACATCCAAGTTGTAGTCAGGTGGGAAGCAGGCAGACGGAACAGAGTTCCACAGGCGTGCAGTTCTAAGAAAGAAGCTTTGTTCATGGAATCCACGTTTTGATTTAGGCACAGATAAAGAGTGGGGGAAATTTTTCACAGTGGATTCAGCTAGATTGGTGTTTTTCGTGAAAGATTGGCGAGGGGGGGACCAGAGATTGGAGTTCAGACGAGCACCTTCCATGGAAATAGCGATAAAACAAGGATAGGCTCGCAACGTCTCTTCTGTGGGAGAGAGGTTGCAGGGTACATTTAAGTTAGTTTACTTTTAATGATTTCATAGCTGAGTGACGATGGCCCAGTGATAACTTCATTATGTTTCAGTGCTGGTTTTAGTTTCGATTCTAGCTAATGGCGCACAAGTCATAATTTTATTTTTACCTTTGAAATCACGACTAGACTTTGGGCACAATATCATATGAAATGATTGATAGAGAATTGGCTCTCTTATAATATATACGAAATCTGGATGAATTAAAATATATTTAAGCGTATTTTACGATCGGGCAACGCCAAGCACCCCCCCCCCCTCAATCCCGCTAGTTATATATATTAAAGACTTGCACATTGGAGTGCACACCTGTTTGATGCATGTTTAGTTTTAAGATCCAGCTTGTTTCTTTTTTGCTTATATGCATATGTAGGCAGGGATTTGGTGTCTATTAGATTATATTTGATGTTATGGAGTGTATGTTTGGTTGTAATGTTTGGCTATTTAGGAGTATGATGTTGTGCAGTTCACTCACACACACGCACGCGCGCACGCGCGCAAATAAACGAACCTTTATTCATTTCAATTTCCCCGCGAATTACTTTCCTCATGGGACTTTTAAGTAAGGCTAACTTCGCCAGATAAACACAAACTTTAAAATAATCTCATTATTTTCATACGGGACTTTAATCTTCTAAACTCCTTGATTCCATGAAGGATTTTATCTAACATTTTAATCATAATGACTTCGAAAGAACTTTCACCGATCGAACCTTAGTTCATTCACCTTGTTGTTAAAAAAAAATAAATAAATAAATAAATGTGGTGCATTTTAAATCGGAAGGAGGTGTCGTTTTGTTTCATTTTTTTTTTTTTTAATTATTTTGTTTGGGGCATTAAACTTCTGCACCCCTACAATGTGTTTATCTAATGGCGAGTTTGTGGTTATCTATACTTCTATAAATTTATTTTGTGTGTGTGTGTGTGTTGATATTCAGATCCAAACCCCTTTTTTTTTCTATTTATTGGTATTTATTTGCTTCCCCACGAAAGAAAACTGTGACACAAGGTCGTTTTTAATGTGGGGTAAAACCAGCCCCCCCCCCAAAAAAAAAAGCAAAAGGGGCACTAGTAGGGGCCAAAAAGATTAATTGTCTCAGTATAGAGGGTTTCTCCTCCATTGACTGAGGCAAATTACCTTAAGTGTAGCATCAAAACAGATACTACACATTTGGGCCAAGAACAACAGAAAAAAGCAAGCCTTTTTTCTATTTATTTAAAAGAAAATACAACTTCTTTTATTTTTGCTTGTATGTATATATATATATATATATATATATATATATATGGGTCGTGGAATTGCATTCACTAGCAACAGACCTAGCTAATTTGCATATTCTTTTAAACATTCATTTTATTTAATTTCTTATTATTTTTTACGGTTTTCTCATGGGACGATCATCTTTAGTTAACTATTACGTGTAATTATATTCATGCAGATATTCTATATGATTTATACTTGCATAATATTTGTGTAAAAAGTTTATAGTAAACACAAAACCTTTTCATATATATTTATATATACGTAAATACTTTTGTTTGAAAAAAATTTGCCTACCAAACTCCTCCTAGAGTTTTTGTTCTGCAGACATGGAACTTCATATATAAGATAATGGAACCCATGCGAAAAATTACATTTGGGTTTTAGCCAAATTCTGTACAAAAGTGTGAAAATTAATAAAAAAAAAAAAATGAAATTTGCCAGGTGAAGGTCGAACGCCGGCATTATGAATATGCATGCATAACGTAGTAGCTATTGGTTCATGTTTTAATTTTTAGCCTTGCAGCAAACATGACTTCATAGCTCAGTCATTAACAACAGAGGAAAAAATAAATCGTAAGTTAAACATTTTAGTTTCAATTCGTGGTTGGGGCACACAAGTCATTTTTCTTTTCTTTCTTTTTTTTTTAACTTTTTAAATCATTACTATATTATTGGGTCCAATATAATATAATAACAAATCTGCATTAATCAAAATATATTTATCATATTTAAGCATATTTTACAACCGGGAATTTCCGGGCGGCCTGGTAGTTGAATCTCAAAGTAAAAGGTATTTTTGTCTCACGCATGTATTCACTATTTTTATATTTTATATATAAAATGTAATATATTAAATCGAGGCAATCACAAGTAAAGTGTTACGGTTGTATTATGATGTGAAGATCAACGATTGTGAAGCGGAGACCTATAATTAAATTTTAACAAATTAGACATCTCAGTTTGTTGCAGATATAATGTTGTGTAAATATTTTTTATTGCGTTTATTTTCCGATTTAGTTAGTATTGTTAGCAAATTAGGTGGTTGCCTTTTAGTATTAACTGTCAGGGTTACCTGGCGTTGTTCAAGGCAAAATCATAACATATTTCTATTAAAACTTCTATCTCTTCTCTATCAGTCTCCCTCCGCCAGTCTCCCGTTCCTTCCGCCTCCATTCTTTTCTGCCCAACCTATTCTTCACACAAAGACAGCTCGTGTTTATAGACTCCTCAATGAGTAAGTCGGCATAAGAGAATTAACTTTTAAATTAAAAAGCAAGAGTTACTGCCCTTTATTTAGTACACAATCTGTTTGCAAAAAAAAGCCGTCATCCCCTGACGAAGTCTGGGCTTGTTTATAGTCAAAATTAATAATTTTTTTCTAAATTTTAGATATTATTCATCCAGGACAACGCTGGTCAAGAAAATACCAGCTTTGTGGGTGTTTGTTTTAATTTTTTTTACTTTTAGCTGAACACACACACACACACACACACACACACACACACACACACACACACACACACACACACACACACACACACACGACTACACTTTATATAATGAACTAGCAGGACTACTTGGCGTTTCCCAAGACCATATAAAACAAGGGAAAAAAATGAAGCTGCGTTTGAATATACCTGCTATTCTTAGGATATTGAGCACTTTTTGATGATTATGTATCACGTTCTTTCCCAAGAAAAGCCGAGTAGATTTTCTTGTATATTGAAAAAAGTATAACACACAGTCATATTGTTTTATCCCAGGCGACATAGTCTTTGAACATATCTGCTATATCTACGATATTGAGCACTTTGGATTGACTAACTTATACTCCTTACCTCATATGATGCTGTATTACTATTTTAACTCTCGGGCAATACCATATACTTTGTCTAGTTTACAACGTAAGTGGTTTCTTAAAATTTGAATAGCAAGAGGATTAAAAATGAAAACGCCTGTAGTTAGAAATCTTTTTCATATGCGTTTTTATTTCACTATTCACTGTGCAGTGCTTAATTTAAGTATCTGGTTAAGGAATGCTTTGACAAACGATGTGATTTTGCTAAAAAATAAATTAGCTCTTCCATAAAAATGTATTATTCTTTAGAGTACTTGCTGCAACTGTGCACATGCACAATTGTGCATGTGTTACGCTTGCATCTGATTAGTATTTGTGGATGTGCAAGAAAGACAGAAAATAAATGCCGTTTTCCTGAAAAGAAAAAGAGAGACCTGATTTTTTTGTTTCTTTGAGTGGTTTAGTTAGATTACATCACCAGATTCTCCATTTAATCAACATTTTTCATATTAAGCAATCCCATCACATTGCCCCAATCTCTTTGTTCGAATTTCGCTTTTTATTCTTTATTCTTTATTCTTTTTTTTTTTTTCGCTCATTCTCTTGTCGGCTCCATCTTCATTATTCTCTTTACTCTAACTTAAAGAAAGAAGAAAAAATACACCAAGTCTCCATTTCTTAATATCACAATACAAACAACAAAAGATTTTTACAATTACTTAAACGGCTCGCTTGAGGTTTGAAAGAAGAAAAAAAAAGTCACAATTCTCTGATTTGCCGGCATTTTTTAAAATGTTTTAAATGCTGTATGAATCATATTAAAAAAAATGTCGCAATATAAAACTGGCAGCCATCTTGAAAAATTTTCTAAAACTTAAATAAAATGGTATTTCAATTTACAGATATCTTCATTATTATTATTATTATTATTATTATTATTATTATTATTATTATTATTATTATTATTATTATTATTATTATTATTTGATTTAATTAAAATAAAATATTTGACATTTTTTTACATTTTTAGTTTATGTAAATTTTAATTTCTGAAAGACAAACTAAACTGTTTGTATAGAACACTATATTTGTTTATCCTTCTTGTATTGTGAGTGAATGACAATGGTAAAATGCGTTTCTTAAAAACGAATCGTATGTGTCATCGGTGATATTTCAATATTTCGTACAAGGAATCTTGACATATTAAAGTAGGAATGGGCAATAGAAATGAGAGTGTTTTTTTTTTTTTTTACCAAAAAGTAAATACTCCTGATTGAAAAAAAAAAAATAAATAAATAAATAATAAAAAAAGGGAATACTTCTGATTAAAAAAAGAAGCGAATATCCCTGATTATCCACCAAAAATCAGAGAATTATCCGATCTTTTAAGGATCCAATAAATACTAAATAATTTTTAATACACATTATTTTGAATATTTTTTTTCAAGTCGCTGAAATTACTCTACCACGTCTTTTTTAATTTCAAGGACAAAATATGCCAATATATATCAGTTGTAGTCTTTAATAACAGACATAATGGTATAATCAACAAAAGGTGTTTTAGCAAAAGTATGTTACAGAAGTACACGTCATGATTCTGGGGCTATAACTGCCACAAATCGTTACCCCATAACCCATTAGGTGTAAGTACGTTTATATTTTCTGGGCAAGTCCATTACTTCTGAAATAGGTAAATCAGCTTCCCCCATAACAGTATCCATATTGAAAACTAAGTAACCACTTTTACAGAGGGATAACACCATGAATTTAACGGAAGCCTAAATCGTTATCCCCCTCCCCAATTTTTTTCTCGAGTTTTTTTTTATAAAATTAAAACTACATTTGAATTCCATAAAAATTGCACCAATTCACAAAATTGGGGAAAATCTAAATCCTTTTTAAATCGTATGAATACGGCTTGAATGTACTAAATTTTAAAAAATTCAATAATTTTGCAGCATCGTCAATGAAAAAATCGGCAGTAAACCATGGACATGCAGCAACAAATCTACCATTGCACACATTTACAGAGTAGCAGAGTACCTATATATATATGCAACTGAGGCAACACCTTTAAAAGTCTATTTATAACGTTACACATGTTTACACACAACGTTTATAACGTTATACACGTTTACACACAACGTTTATAACGTTATACACGTGTACACACAACGATTATAACGTTACACACGTTTACACACAACGTTTATAGCGGTACACACGTTTATACGCAACGTTTATAACGGTACACACGTTTATACACAACGTTTATAACGTCACACACGTTTACACACAACGTTTATAACGTTATACACGTTTATACACAACATTTATAACGTTACACACGTTTATACACAACGTTTATAACGTTACACACGTTTACACAACGTTTATAACGTTACACACGCTTATACAAACGTTTATAACGTTACACACGTTTACACAACGTTTATAACGTTACACACGTTTACACACAACGTTTATAACGTCACACACGTTTACACACAACGTTTATAACGTTACACACGTTTACACACAACGTTCATAACGTCACACACGTTTACACGCAACGTTTATAATGTTACACACGTTTACACACAACGTTAATAACATTACACACTGAAACGGCAATGCCAAATCGGCCGTGCCGAAATGTACCAAACCCAAGGAAACAGAATAGATCAGATAATTCTGAAGACCACATGCCATAATAGTATTTATAGTAGATACTAGCAACATCACGTCTGTGAAGAAGAAAAAGTGGGCGGGGCCAATTAAATTACAGATACGTTTCTACACTTTACCAGGACAGAGATTTACCAGCTTGAATATGACAACAATACTCAGTACATGGTTTGATGGTGGTTTTATAGAGATAGAGAATAGCCTCAGGTGTAAGAAAGTGTTCTATCACTTTGTTTAATTTTAATATTTAGTCCTGATCAATTTTCTTTTTTTTTTTAAAGTCATACATAAAAGAAGGTAGGGGAGGTTTCACTTTGACACTCGGATCTACTATTACTGCTATCCTGACAATTAGTCTGACAGTCTTGGCCATTTTTAAATAGGGAATGACCTTGAATCTGTCGGGCTGAGGTTTGGTTACGGGTATTCTTAGTAAATCCATCCTCCTATGTCATTGTCTCTCGTCTTTTATGTGGAGTAAGTATATTGCTTGTAAACAGGCTGTCCATGCAATTTTTAATAGACCAGAGTGTTCATCATTTAGATCTGCCGGCTTTACTCTCCTTTATCTTCTGATCTTGTGTCACATCTTCTTGCAGTGGAAAGGAAGCAGTTAACGACAGATATTTTCATAAGACACTTTTGAAGCGTTTAATAAATTTTGTTTGATTATTAATATAAGCAAACCCGTCTTGCTTTGATTATATTTAGACATCATCAATTGGCCTTGGTGTTTATTTATTTATTTATTTATTTATTCTTGTGAAATTAGAAGCGTTTCACTGTTTTATCGTCTTACTAAGTTCAATAATTTGCAACCATTTTTTTTTAGTTAGTATTTTTTTTTTGTATATTTATGATATTATGAAGCGAGTTGGAAAGAAGTTATGTATTGTAGTGCTAGCGAATATTTTCTGTTATTTGTAAGATTGTTGTTGGTGTGTAGAGTTATATCAGGTGGCGTAACGTTAGAAGGGAAAGAAAAGAAAAAGAAAAGAAAATGGTCGGATTGAGTTGAGCGAATAAGAATGGATGAAGAATGGATAGAAGAATAGAAGAGAACGGTTCCTAAAAAAAGAACCATGGGAAAGAAATACAAAAAGATAACAGAAATGGAGAAAGAAAAATGTATGAAAGAATTAATTAACAAAAAAAAAAGGAAGAATAAATGGGGGGGGATGAAAGAATAAAAAAAGGAAAGATAAATGAAAAAAAAAGAAATATTTATGAAAAAAATAAAAAAGAAAGATAAATGGGGAAAAATATGAAAAAATAAAAAACGAAAGATGGGGGAAAAAATTGTGAAAAAGTAAAAAAAAAAAAAAAAAAAAGAAAGGTAAATGGAAAAAGAAGGAAAATTTGAGAAAAAATAGAAAAAGGAAAGATAAATGGGAAAAAAATAAAAATTATGAAAGAATAAGAAAAGGAAAGATAAATGGGGGGGGGAAGAAAAATTTATGAAAGAGTAAAAAAGGAGAGATAAATGGAAAATAATTTATGGAAAAATAAAAAAAGGAAAGATAAATGGGACAAAAAGGAAAATTTAAGAAAAAATAAAAACAGGATAGATAAATGGAAAAAAAAAAGAAAAATTTATGAAAAATAAAAAATGAGTAAAAATTTATGGAAAGAAAATGAATGAAAATATATGAAAATGACACTCAAGATGAGAACGATAGTCTCAAGAATTCAAATAATACGAATAACCGATCCTTATCTCAAAAATCCAGAAACGTAACAATACTAAAACTTTTACATTCATGCATATAAATAGGTATTATATAGAGTATATATATAATATGTATAATATGTATTATATAAAAGGCAAACGTCTGCATGTGTGTGTGAGTATGTGTGTGTGTTGTTATGCCTCACTAAACATCATAGATACAAATTAGAATCCTGCAGAGTTGGTATTTTCTTGATCGGCATTGCTTCGAAGTCAGATATATAATCAAAACAGATACTTCACTTTCTTCTTAACTAAATCGGCATTCATGTTTAAAAAAAAATACTTGTATCTTCAAATTGTACAGGTTTTGTCCACGTTGACAAAACATGGGTATGGCCAAATTTGTTTTGTTCTTGTTAGCTCCCGACGTCAAGTGGCTTCACGGTTTATCTGGAGTGATTCCCATAAAGAAATATGATACCACTATATTTTTCTTTGCTTTCAATTAAAATAAGCTTTTAGTCAAAGTCTAAATTTAATATATTCGTCCTTTTATTATTTACTAGCGAGAGCGGGGTATCTGGCATTACCCGGGTGTGGTGAAGTGTGTGTGTGTGGGGGGGTAACCTGTTTAAATATCATAACTTATAATATAATATAAGCGAACGAAAAAGAAATGGCATAAACAAACCTTGTTTAAACGTTAAAACTTCTTTAGAAAATCGGAAAAACAAAAACAGAAAAACAGCGAACGTGATGGAAAAATAGTAATAAAAAAAAACGAACGAAAAAATGGCATAAATAACGCTGTTTCAATATTAAAACTTGAAAAATCGAAAAAAAAACAACAACCTTATATCTCGGCTCGAACGTGCAATCTTAATATAACAACGCTGCTACTATCACGACTGGTCTATGATCACGTGAGTGAACTTAGGCCGTTTTTTTATATTCAAATTAATTCAAGAAAGAACTTTTTTGCGCATACGTGTTTGGCTAAATTGTCCTGAAGGGTGGACTTTTTGATACGGCCTCCTTGTAGAAAAAGTGCCCAGTTGAGAGTGAAGGAATTAATGTTTTTAGCCAATTTTTCGATATTTGTCTTCTGAAGGGTCGAGCTTCAAAACGATACCGATCTCATGAAAATCTGTCGCCTCTGTGGAAAGTTTTAGGCAGACATACACACATATATATATTTAAATAGATTTTTTACCTTTATATTAAGAAGACTAGCGGGGGGGCCAATGTTGCCTAGGTGTTTTGGGGGTGTAAAAGAAAAAAAAAGTTTTGGTAGAAAGGTAGGCTCAAACCTGAAGCCTTGATGCGAAGGTAGAAAAGAAAGAGGGAACAAATACTGGTATCTTACCCGCTTGGCCACAAAGGGCGAAGAATGAAAAACGTTTTAATTTAACGATTAAAAACTTAATGGAACAGGTGCGTGAATTTAATGAAGTCAAACATCAAGCCATAGAGGGAATGAAATCCCGCACTTAACATTTGCTGCGAGGCAGTTTTTTGTTTTTGTTTCCACAATTTTAGCTGCATGGTTCCCAAAGACGTGGGGGGAGGGCGATTTGCTCCCCATAAAAAGGGAGTAGCAATTGTCTGATATAAGGGCTTTTCCCCCGCATTGATCAAACCTTATTGCTTTTGTGGATGTCCCTAGCACGAGTGCCAGAGAGTTTGTTTATGCGCTATTTATTTATACTGAGAAGCCAAAGAAACACGCGTAGACCAAGAAATATCGCAAAAAATAGCATGTAAAAGTCGTTGAAATAAAAGATAGACGTGACTTCCATTTTGTAAATCGTAGATATTATAATTTAGACAGTATATAAAAAGTTTTAAGAATGAGTGACCCCACCGAGCACCCCCTCCTGAAAAAGCTTTTGGCGGACATACAGAAAAAAATGTACACACACACACACATTTTGCTTTTTATATATATATAGATTACTATTATATTGCCTGAAACAAAAGAGTAACTTCTATCACTCTCCATTTTCCCCCTTTCCCTCCCTACCTCCTTTTTTCTTTGCGCAGCCCATTTCTCTTTCTTAACATACACACACTCAACTTGAGTTGGTGTTAGGGAAATAACTCTATGAAAAAAAAATTGGGGTACTTCCCTTTACATGACAACATTAAAAGATGTGTGTCTATCGTGATAAGATTAAATGATATAAACGGTCATTTCACCCCTAAATAATGAATTTTTTTTTTTTAATTTTAGTTATTATATATCCGGTGTTATGCCAATTAAAAAAATCAATTTTGTGAGTGTTTTTTGTGTATTTTTTAATTTTTAGCTGGAAAAACAGGCAACTGCCCTTTATATAAGAGATGTCTCAATTTAAACTGCTTAAAATTAATGAGATATTTTTCAGTCCTTTTTGTTCATAAAGTTATAGAACAGTCACTAATTTCATCATCGCTTTTCCTTTCTTCTCGCTTTATTTCTATTTTCTTTTTTTTTTTTTTTTAAATAATTACCGATCAAAATAAGGAAAAGCATGGATATATATATATATATATATATATATATATATATATATATATATATATATCAATGCTTTTCCTTATTTTGATCAAAATAAGGAAAAGCATGGATATATATATATATATATATATATATATATATATATATCAATGCTTTTCCTTATTTTGATCGGTAATTATAGTATATATATATATATATATATATATATATATATATATATATATATATATATATATATATATATATATATATATATTCCAAAAATGGAAAACTCTTTAGGTGCCGTGCAAATTCCCCTTTGAATAGGGCCATCTTGAGAGACATTTTTTTTTTAGTTGACTGAAAATAAAATTCCTCCTAATAAAAGAAATGATTGTCAGTTCCTCTATATCAATAGAAATCCATTTCAAATTTAGATCCTTTCCCTATCCACATCCAATTTTTTTCTTCTTCATTCTAATGGACAATCCTTTGAATGGTGATCGATAAAAAAAAAACCCAAATGGATTCCTTTTAGATTCTACTTGATATTTCTGACCTTTCGAAAAACAAAAACAAAACAAATAAATAAATAAAAGAGGAAAAGTCTTTTTAGTTTCTTGGAGAGAGGCGTACTACTTATTCTCATTTCGTAGTTATGCTTGCATTAAAGTGCCCGTGTGCGCACGCGCGTGTTGGTGTTTGATTTGGCTAATCAATAAAAATCGAGGCCAATGGAATACATTTTTTTACAGAGGCTTCTTTTTTCGGCATTGAGTGGGAATCTTTAGTGAAGCTAGGGTTGTACAATCACAACTGCATCCTACTGAACCGGCGTGCTATCCTTGAATCCATTGGAAAGGAGAAAGTTCAGAATAACTGGAAACACTGTCAGAAAAACAAACGTACACACACACACACACACACACACACACACACACAAAAGAAAAGAAAAGAAAAACTGAGAAAGGCAGCTGTTCTTTTAGAGGAATCTTTTCTGAAAAAGTTGGAATCAATAGTAAAAACTTTTACAGTGATCGCCTTACCCTTATGACTAGGGCTAGGACAACAGCATATTCTTTTCATTGTTTTGACTCTCGAGTGTGTATCCGTTGATATCTTATATGCTTTCATATAGAGGGATGTCGTTCTTGGTGGATTAACTGTGCCTAACTATGTCGGATATATACTAGAGAGTCAAAACAATGATCAGAATATTCTGCTGTCATAGCCCTTCTGATGGCAGACGGTGGATACTCGTCTGTAATAGTACATGTGCAGGGAGTTTATACGGAAGCAAGAATATTGTACTTTCCTTATATCATATATTATACGGACAAATTTATGTTTAGTTGACCTTTTACTAGCCAAATAGAAAAGTAACTATATTTTTTTAATTTGACATCATTATTCTGTTTATACATCACAAAGACTTTCTCTATTTTTATTTTAAACTAGCAAGACCCGTTAACCGGCATTGCCCGGTGGAAGCATGTCTCTCCCCCATCGTAAAAAAATTAAACTACGGTTGTTGTTGGTGGCTAACACCCAACATCCTAATATTAAGAACAGCTTCCGGCTAAGACACCCCCAACCTCGCCATAGCAAGAACGGCTTTCAGAACAGACACCCTATCTTCTAAATGGGGGTGTCAAAGTATGTGCCCTAAATTAACCTCGATATTCGTTGTCAGAATACCCACCCACAAAGACTATAATCCCCTCCCCCAAAATAATTGGGGGGTGGCAGTGTCGATCGGAGAGAAGTAGATTTGTCTATTGTGCGTGCATACAAATCTGGCGGCCACTGAAGTCGTGTCTTCATATCTCGAAAACTACTTGCCTCCGCCAAAGTTAAATGATATTATGTTATTTAGCATAGTCGAAAACCTATTAAAGTCGACATTTTAAAGGAAATTATGAAAGTAGAGCTAAGGTAAAAATTTACTTAAAAAAAAACAAGTTAATGTTTAAACATGCTTATAATGAGCTCGGAAAAGAGAAGTACACAAAAACAAATATATAGCAAATAAGTGTTTCTGTAAGAATTCTAATTTAGGGTAAATGTGTAGTTTAGCAGCGTAAATTATTTGACAGACACAAAAATTATAAAAAAACTATTTATTTTTATATAAAACACGTTAATCAACCCAAAGGCTGTAATAAAATCAGAAAAAATTTAATTTTTATTATTTTTTCATCATTTTTTTTATGAGACTGAATGTATGATAATTGAGGCTGCTATATTGGTTTTAAAACCTGGCCTTTTTAATGTTTGACAGATTGACCGTTTTAAGGCTTTTTATGTTCTTTCATGAAACCATGATCCAATTAAGAATGCAAAAAGGCCAAATTTAGCCTTTAAAAGGCCAATCTGTAAAGTGTTAGAAAGGCTAATTTTTAAAAGCAATATGGCGGCCTCGAATATCATAAATTTAATCTAATAAAAAATGATGAAAAAAATAATAAAAATGAAATCTTTCCTGGTTTTATTTCAGTCTTTGCGTTTATATAAAACTAAGAAGTTTTCATCATTTGTTTGTCTGTCAACAAACGAAAACAAAACAAAAACCAGTATCGTGTAAGGGTTCAAAGCGGTTGACACGATAAGTAACATGGTTGAAGCCTAGGTAATCTTTTGAAAATATATATAATTAAAATCGTCCACATTAAAAGTAAAAAAAAAATAATAATAATAATATCGATATTTAAAAAACTCCCCCACAAAAAAAAAACGAAAAAAAAAAAAAGCATCGTGTAAGGATTTAAGAACCTCTCTCATAGCGAAAAAATAAATAATGGTACTCATAATTTTTTTTACAGTTTTTTTTTATTGGGGAGGGTATTGGTGTGTAGGCACTTTATGCATAGATAAGTGTAAGGTTAACAGTATTTAAGTTTCTCTTTATGAGCGGTTAATATGTTTATATTTGATATTTACTGCCTGATGTAGAGAGCGCTGCCATATTGGAAAAATTCTTAAACGTTCGTTTATGTATGAAAAAGTGGATTCTGGAATAATAGAAATGGCTTGTCTGACCAATTAGATGGAGCGGATTTTGAGAAAAGAGAAATTATTATTTTGGATCGGGTAATGGAAAGATTATGTTATGTGTATGTAGCTAATAACCAGTTACGATGGGTACAATGAAAGTATCGTAGGAAAATGTTGAATAGGTCCCAGTATCAATTGGTAGCAATGGGAGAACTAAATATTTATATAGAAAAATACAGACTCCTTCCTCTATAGATTTCGCGATTGTGATGGTGTTGCTCCTAGGATGCAATGTAGCATTTTATTATAGAGACTTAATGTGTCTAAAATTGTGTTTGAAAATCACATAAGATAGTGGCCAATAGCTTAGACGTAATGAATTAGTATGTGGCATCGGTTACTGCAAACCTACGATACTTTGGTCCAGAATGGAATTTCTGCGGTCAAAATATTATATAGGAGATAAGTGTAATTCTAAATATACTTTGAATTTTATGTTGAGACTTGAAGGTGTAAAAATTCGAATTTCTTCAGATGTTTTAAACAACCTTCTGTTAAAAAAAAATATTAAACCTTTTATTGTTTAAATAATTTGACTTTGCTCATTAAAAACACAACACATAACGGTTGAAAAGACATCACTACGTAACAAGTTTTGGAAGATGGTCGGTGAAAAAAAACTCAGTAAACAAACAAGCAAACCAAAAAAAAAAAAAACAAAAAAAAAAAACAAACAAGCAAACAAAAAAAAGAAAACAAGCAAAAAAAAAGAAAGAAACAAAAGAAAAACAAACAAACAAACAAGCAAGCAAACAAAAAAAATCGCCAAAAGATAAGTGGTTTCTTATTTATAGTCACTATTTTGGAAAAATCACTCGGAAACGCGATTGTTTCACACGCAACGTAAAGCCTTGTATATGGAAATCTCAGTTCCAATAGGTTCTTTTTAATGTTGCATCTATTTCTAGTTATGTCTGTGAATAACCATTTCATTTCAAATTATCTGTGGTTAACAAGTGCTCCCCGATAATGCGTGTTGGTTTCTACATTTTAGGACTTTTGGGGGGATTTCTGTGTTTTCATCGGTTTTATCATTTATATAATGTAAATCCTCGCTTTGATTCCATTATCTCATAATCGTGTATTAGCAAGACTATCCGGTGTTGCCAAGGGACTATTAAAAACTAAGTAGGAGTTAAATAATGTGTGCCGCATTTTTAGATTTAAACTTCTACCCCCCCCCCCTCTCTCTCTCTCTCTCTCTCTCTCTCTTATTTCCTCGTTTTCGGTTAAAAATTTTATTCTCTCTCTCTCTCTCTCTCTCTCTCTCTCTCTCTCTCTCTCTTTACCTTTCTGTTAAAAATTTTATTCTCTCTCTTTCTCTCTCTCTCTTTCTCTCTCTCTCTCTCTCTCTCTCTCTCTCTCTCTCTATTTCCTCGTTTTCGGTTCAAAATTCGATCTGTCTCTCTTCCTCTCTCTTTTGTTTTCAGTTCAAAATTCGATTCTTCTCTTTCTCTGTCTCTCTTTCTCATTTTAAGTTCAGAATTCAATCTGTCTCTTCGTTTTCTCTCTCTTATTTTCAATTTAGAATTCGATTATTCTCTTCCTTTCTCTCCATTCCTCTTTTTTCACTCCCCCCCCCTCTCTCTCAATCCTAACTCTAACTCCCAATATAGAAACCGCCGCCTTTTTGTCTTTCAATCGTTTGTGTTCTCTGAAATGAGTCGAGATTAATTAACAATTGTACGATGCAAGCTACAGCGGTTTTCTTTTACGTTTTATGCGGCGGCAGCGATGACAACTGTTTCAAAACAAAAAGCAAACAAACGAACTAACGATGATAGGGTAGGGAAGAAAACGACAATGGTGATAAATAAATAAGTACATAAAAGTAACTGGAATAATACCACAGAAAGAAGTCGGGGAAAGGCACATAAAAAACGAAAAGGAAACAGCCGGAAGCTATGGAGCCACGATGACTCCGACTTGTACGAATGATGGAAAATTTAGGTTGATATGCACAACGAACGGGAATAATGTCAAATAATGAAGAATCTAATGATTATCGGTTCTTTTATACAACAGGTACGCCTTCAAGAATTTAATGACTAGCCCCGCCTCCGTTTTGAAAGGATCATAACGACCAGGCTAAGATAAAATAAATAAACAAACAAACAAATAAATAAAAAATAACGTCAAGATAGCACCACAAATAGTAGGAGCACTAGGAAGAATACAAAAAACAAAACAAAAAAAAACAAAAATTAAAGAGAATGGGAGAGGTTGGAATCAGAGGGATGGCTGATAAGATACAATGGATAACAGTAATTAAAACTGATGAAATATTAAGGAAAACCCTTGAATGCAGAGATTAATGCACATGAACTACAGACAAAAAACTGGACACGCAGAAAATGCTACATATGTAGAACACAAAGGAGAATTACACGGAATCATGAAAACTGAAACTGTATATTTGTAAGTTAACCCCCTTATGCCCCTACCTTCCCCCTTTTGTGTGTGTGTGTGAGAGCATGTCACCATAAACTGACGCCACACCAAATAAGTGAGGAGGGTGAAGGGGGATGGAAAGACCGAGGAAAGAAAGTACTAGCCAGACTTCCACTGGATGAATGCAAAGAGGACTGGGACCTTGGGGAGGCTTATTACCAAACAAATTCCAGTGAAGATTAATGGTCATCGCCAACGAGAAATCAATAGTAAGCGGCTTCATCTGTAATGGTTATCGAAAGCGGTGGAGAATATTGGAAATCTGACGAGACTTGTTGACATTCAGATTCAAGAAAACGCCACAAGTTGTTCTCAAAGAGAAATCTTTGATGATGGTCTGTAAGACTACTACTAGTGAGTAAAAAAAAAAAAAAAAAAAAAAAAAAGCAGAAGAAGGCTTCCGGATAAATTCACAAAGACTTTTCAAATTGGCAGTTGAAACATGAAAAACGATTATACAAGTGTCATGTTAAATTCTGCATGAGTACCATTCTAATTTTGTCTTTTGTTCAATTTTTTGTATGGGTTTTTAGCGCTAGCAAACTAACAAATTTAACTAAAATGCAAAAAATTTAACAATTAAATAATTTTAATAAGTGCCCAGCTTCTAATACAAATCCTAGTAAATCAATCCCCCTTATTGGAAACACTGAAGAGAAGGACGAAACCAAATTATTGCCAGTATGTTTTGGAGAGGTTCTATAGGTGTATCAGAAAGTGGCCATTAAAAATGATGATCAGAACCTTAATAATTCAACTTACTATTTTTTAAGCTTATAACTATTTGAAAATATAATTCAAACCCTAATTTTTTTTTCAATTAAAGGAGCAAAGACCAAATTTAAAAAAAAATAACAGGTTTACTAGCAAATTATGCAATATTTGTTTCTTTAAAGCGGTTTTCTTTTAAAAAAAATATAAAGAAAATCAACATATTTTGACTTGCTTATAAATATATGTATATATATAAATGCCAAAAAATCACTTACCTAAAAAAATATTATTAAATGAGTAGTTCCATTCTTTATTGTTAAGAATTTATCCATATTTATATTTTAAATTCCATGTATTTTTTAAATAAAAGGATTTTTTAAAGCGAGGGTCCTAAAAAATTGCATTTTTGTAACGTGTTTTGCGCGAAGCGTTAAATAGCTGCTGCTACTGCTAAAATGAAATTTATGAAGAATGGTTTCGTCCAAGGGCATAAATAATGTCTCTTTTTTATTGTGTCTGTTAACCAAAATTAGTATTTTTCATCCTCCGTAGTTAAAAAAGAAACGCACATTCACTTATAAGTTTTTCCCCTAGAACAAAAAATCCGCTTCATCGATTTTTAAAAAATTCTTTTAATGAAATACACAAGTTTTTGATTGATATATTTTAATACTTCTTCATCAACTAAATTTTCTTTTTTTTAAATATCTAAAAAAAGAAAACATTCAATGAAATAGAAAAATTTGCCGTCAGCGTCTGGCATTTACTTGACGATGTAAGCATAACATGAGCTTTTATTAAAAAAAAATCAACCTGTTTTTTTTTTTTTAAATGGTTTTACACTTTGGACTTTACAGGTAAATTTCCAAAAAACTATTCTTTTTTTTTTTTGTTTTAAATTAGAATATTTTCTTTATTGATCTTTTATCTTCAATTTGTGATATATAAAACTTTGACACATAAATTAATGGTACTTGTACAGTTTAGTCAAGACATTAAAAAATGAAAATATTGAAAAAAAGTTTAAATTGTATGTATCCGTTATGGAACGAAGTTCTCCGGAAAAAAATGTCACTTAATTTCATCAAGTAGTTTTTTTTTTTTTTACAGCAAAAAAACAATTTGTTATGATACCGAGCAAAATGTTCTATTTTTAGGAAGAAAAGCTAGTATCAAAGATGGGGAGGGGTGTCAGCGCTTTAACTGGAGTTATCTCCCTTTGGCATTTATAAAGTTCAAACAAATTTTTTTTTTTAACCAAGATGGCTGCCTTCAACCCGCTCTCATAAAAACGTGTTTTTTCCGCAGTAAAAAAACAAAAGACAAAACTACTTGATGAAATTAAGTGAAATTTTTTTCCAGAGAACTTTGTTCCATAACGGATACATACAATTTACAGTTTTTTCGATATTTTCATTATTTTAATGTCTGGACTAAACTTTACAAGTACCAAATTAATTATCGAAATTTTTATAAACATTTTAAAATTCAAATGTTAATTTGAAAAAAAGCATTTGTCTAAAATATTATATTTGGTTTATTGGAAAGAGCATAAAATTTCACATTGACCCTGAAAATATCGTAAAAATTGACCCAATAGAAAAATTTTTATAGATTTTTAAAGTTTAAAAATTGAAAAATATTTAACTCGTAAAATTCTATTGATTTCATTACGTAAAAAAATGGCTGCATGAAGGCACGCCTGCATTTTGTAAACATTTTGTAAACAGTGTTTTTATAAAATAAAAAATAATATTTCTATTATTTTTTTAAAAATTTTAATAGTTTATTTTGGAAGTATATTCCATACAGAAAATAAACAACTCACTTTAAAAAGAGAAATTACGAGTTTTTTATATTTTATTCGCAGTTTTCTGGTAGAAGTGTCAAAAATTCCCCTAAAATTCTGATGCACCTAGAAGTTCTATTCTTTTTTTTTTTTTTTTTTCAATATTTTAAGCAGATTTGTCACTCAGCTACCAGATTTTTATAGGTCGCTATTTTTGCCATAAATTGTTAGGTGAAAGTTTTTTCAGGAAAACTTGCACCTTTTTTTTTTTGAAAGAAAGTTGGCAGTACACGTTTCTTTTGGAAAACAGAATTTTTATTATAAAAAGAAAAGATGAATGCTTTATATGAACGCTGTAAATAGTTGGGTGAAAGTAGAGAAAGTTTAATTTTTTTTTCAAGAGAATATACAAATTATTTTTTGTCAACAGATGTTAAGAAAATGAACAAAAAAATACTCCCATCATTAATTAATTATGCAAAAAAATAAATAAAATGATTTAGTGTTTCAACATTTGGACAACGCTCGGCTGAATCCGGTGATGATGGCCAGTTGAACCCTAAACTAATTGGAATCCGGTGTGTGTGGAGGGGGGGCGTAAATTCTGCATGAGTACCATTCTTTTTAATTTTGTCTTTTGTTCAATTTTTTGTGTGGGCTTTTAATGATTGCAAACTTACAAATTTAACCAAAATACAAAAAATTCAACAATTAAATAATTTTGCTCAGCTTCTAATACAAATCCTAGTAAATCAATCCCTCTTATTAGAACACTCATGGGAAGGACGGAACCAAATTATTACCAGTATGTTAGGGAGAGGTTATATATATATATATATATATATATATATATATATATATATATATATATATATATATATATATATAATTTTGTTTTTTACAATATTTTAAGCAGATTTGACACTCAGCTACCAGATTTTTATGGGTTGCTCGTCAACGTTAACAAATTCCTAATGAACCGCCCCCTTAAGTAAACACTTCATCAAATCTCCACACTAACGTACTGTACTTGCAATAACCCTTATCCCTGAGTGGCTTCCGGGCCTTGATAAGTGGTGACCACCGTGTAAAAAATAAAACAAAAAAAAACTTACAATAAAACTCTCCAAGTATGCGCTTGTTTACGGTTGTTGTAAAAATGGAATGGAAATTTAAATTTCACTCCGTCTTAATCTTTTTTTTTTTAATTGTGCTTCTCCCAAACAAATATAAGCTAAAGAATAACATTCAACAATTGTACTTTATATATAAAACACAAAATATTTAAAAAAATATTAACGAAAGAGAAATAATTCCATTTTTAAACGAAAAATGCCAGTTTGGTATATAAAAGTTCCGTTTAGTGATGTCATGTGATGGCACGCGGTGTGAAATAATTGTCCCCAAATAAAAAAAAATGGCCCATCCGTAAAAAGTGATGGACTTGTTAGGAAACTGTTGTATGCTGATGATGCTGACCTGGTAACACACTCCCCAGTAGATATGCAACTAGTGATGGATTTCTTTACAAATGCTTGTACCTGCTTCGGACTGACAGTTAGCATTAAGAAAACTAAAGTCATGTACACTCCCACTCCCAATGATCTGTATGTGGAACCTGATATCTTCGTCTGTGGAAAGCGCCTTGGAGTCGTAAAAAATTTTGTCTACCTTGGGAGTGCCTTATCAAATGATGACACTCTTAATGCGGAAATAAGACAGAGAATCAGCAAGACATCTAATGCTTTTGGAAGGCTACAGGATAGAGTCTGGTCTGACGGTGATCTGACTCTGACAACTAAAATTTCAGTATATCAAGCATGTGTAGTACCATCCCTACTCTACGCATCTGAAACTTGGACCTTGTACCGGACACATATAGAATTGCTCGAGAGGTTCCATCAGCACTGCCTTAGACACATTCTTGGTTTAAAGTGGTATAGCTTTGTCCCTGATACATATGTCTTAAAAAAGGCCAAAACAACCAGTATTGCTACCATTGTTATTAAGAACCAGTTGCGTTGGGCGGGTCATCTCATCTGGTTTGAAGACTATCGTCTCCCAAAACAATTGTTCTATGGTGAGCTCTTTCTTGGAAAAAGACCCCAGCACAAGCCCAAAAAACGTTTTCGTGATAGCATCAAGGAGAGTCTGGTGAGCTTTCATATTCCTGTTGACAGTTGGGAGTCCCTAGCATATGATCGCAAGCAGTGGAGGACACTGATATACAGGGGTGCAGAACACTTTGAAGCAGCCAAAATAGACCGAGCGAAGCTTAAGAGAGCATGTAGGAAATGCCAAACCTTGCCGCCCAACCATGGAGATCTCTGGATCTGTAAGGTGTGTGATCGGGCTCTGTTGTCGAAGGCAGGTTTTGTTAATCACATGAAAGCCCACGATAATACAGGTTCCGCTGCTGTTAGTCTCATACAAATCAGTGAGCGTTTTCAGTGTCATGTCTGCTTGAGGGTGTGCAAGTCGCTGGCAGGGCTAAAAAGTCATATTCGGGCACATGGTCTTTTAGTGACTGAGGGAGTGGCTCTCGTCTGACAAGACGTTGCAATCATCATATATATATATATATATATATATATATCATCATATATATATATATATATATATATATATATATATATATAATCTACAATTATATAAATGCAACTTTGTGTGTGAGAGAGAGAGAGAGAGAGAGAGAGAGAGAGAGAGAGAGTTTGTTCCTCATAGATTCCCAAGCGACTGCGCTTATCTATTGCAAATTTCACGCAAAGGTAATTTATATGTCTGGCAGTGTTCTTTGATATGTTTTTTTTTTTTTTGCAAAAATTTCCAGAACTTGTATGCTCAGGTTGTCAGTTTACATTAATATCCACTTTACTACGACGACCTGCTTTTTTTTTTTTTTGATGAACGAAATCTAAACAGTTCAGTTTGTAACACACAATGATTCTGATTCAAGCTTTCTTAAATTAAAAAAAAAAAAAAATGGTCCAGCTCTGACTCCTAAACTAATAAATTTACTCTGACTCTGACTTCACAGTCATACTAGTAACCCTCTTGAAACCTGTCAGGATGTAAGCTTACTCGTAGTATACCTTACCTTGAACATTTAAAAAACAGGAGTTTTCAACTCCCTGAATTTTTATTTATATGTTATTTTGGCAAGTGACTTACCATTTATCAAGACTTGAAGACAACTTAAGGATAAAGGTTCATGAGGTTTGTGGGACTGCAGTGTAATGATCAGCAGTGGTAGAAATTGGGTGGAATTTTATTATTTAACAGGATGCCGCAACAAGAACTTGTTTACATTAGACTTGAAAACGTCCATGTTGTATTGAGCTGAGAAGCAGCTTGGCGGTATAAACTCCCATGGGCGGGCAGTTTTAGGAAAAAAGTTTTGTTCATGGAATTTTCATTTAGATTTAGGCACAGGTAGAGAGTAAGGGAAATTGTTGACAGTGGTTATAGCTAGACGAGTGTTTGTTGTGAATGTTTTGCAGCAAGAAACAATAGATTAAAGCTCAGTCGAGCACTTACGATGTAAATAATGATATATCTGAGATAGACTTGCAAGCCGGTTGAGCCAATTTTCTCTGAAGTAGGAAGTTTCTTGGGAATATTAAATTCACAAGTAGTTTCCAGTTGCATATTGTGAATGAAAATCACATTAAGTTTTTTGCAGTTCTTACGAGGAGCTGTCTATATCCTCCAATATACATTCTTTATTGTTTTTATTCTTGATATTCTTGAATGGCTATTCAGCTGCTAGTGACCAGGCTTAATGTTGCTTAACTTTTGTGATTTAATAAGAATCAATGCATTAATATCACTCTGCATTCTGGGGAACTAATATTACATTTCTCAGCAATTGCAAAAACTGATCAAAACAATGACATACAGATTAGCATAAATATGTGTCTGTGCATGCATGTGTGCGTGTGTGCGTGCGCGCGTGTGTGTGTGCATGCGCGTGTGTGTGCGTGCGTGTGTGTGTGCGCATATAAATGGCAAATTGAAGGATTGGTATAAGGGGTGAGATATGATTTAATAAGCATATTTTTCCCATAAACACACACACACACACACACACACACACACACACACACACACACACACACACACACACACATATATACTGGCAAAAAAAAAACAAAAAAAAAAAACAAGAAAGAATAACTTCATATTTGTATTTTTTCAGATATTACAATTGTTTCGACATCAACCAGATAATTTTAAATTTTTATGTTATTTAAAAATCTTCGTAATGAACATCTCATCAGATTTGTTTGAAATAAATACGAAATTTTTACGTATCTTGACACAGGAATAAAAGTGAAAACAAAAAAAACGTTACACGTTAGCTGTTGCACCCATCGCTCAACCAGAAGTGACATAGTTTTAAATTAAGGCTAGACAATCGAACAGAGGCAATGACTTTCGAAAATATCAGCGAAAAAACAACCCTTCCCTGTAGAAAAGTACCCAGTTGAGGGTGAAAGAATTAATATTTTTGGCCAATTTTTTATTATTTGCCGTCCGAAGGGTCAAGCTTAAAAATGATACCAATCTCGTGAAAATCCGTCGCTTCTGTCAAAAGTTTTTGCAAGACATACAAACATACATACATACATACATACATGATGATGATGATGATTGCTGCATCTTTCCAGATGATCACCGTCACATTGAGTTCTCCCAATTTTGTCATCCATGCCATCTCAGATGACTCTCACTCCCGCCGCAGATTTTCACATCTTGAAGCAGATGTGACATACAAATTGAGCAATTTCTATCGAGTTGACTTCCTCTGGAGGTTGAAGGGTATTCCTATGAACAATCACATCTCTCCTCAAGCCAGCAATAGACTTGCAAACTTTGCTGCATGTTAAACAGATCAGTTGGTTCGGACTACTAGTTGCAAAGTTGACCTGAAAAGGAGTTTTGTGCGACTTAAGGTGGTTGACATAGCCAGCTTTTGACAAAAGCACTCGTTCACAAGTGCCGCATTTCCAGTTCTGGGTGTCATGGTTAAGACCGTCAATTAAACCTTTGTGAAGCTCTCGCTTTAGATTGCTGTGGGCCTGCTTTCTTTTCTCTAGAGCATCACAACTTTCACATACAAGCTTTCGCCACTTCGGCCTTTGCAGAGTAAGTTCTTCCCATACATACGTACGTACGTGTACGTACATACGTACGTACATACACACGTACATACATACATACATACATACATACATACATAACACGATCAGCCGGTCACTGAGGCGTGACTGGTTACACGTGTTACACTAAATGTCTTAAAGTGGTATTGGGAAGATATGAAGATGGCCGTCATTAGGGTCTGTGTAAGAAGAAAAACATACCTGAGATGTTGGATGTGCTGTGTGGCTCCTTCTTCTCCCAGGAAACGTCTTGACCTCTTCACCACGGTGGCGTCTGACTGGAATTTTCTTTCTTCATCCTCTGGACCGCTTCGTTGTTTCAATGAAGGCATTTATGGTAGACATTTATGGCAGACACAAGAAAGACAACACGCGACACAATTGTAATATATATGGAACATGACTAACTATTTTATTTTACATTATAGATTACAAAAAACTTTTACAATTAAAAAATGGACAATAGGCTTTTCAAAGCTAACTGACCTAACTAGTTTTGAGAGAGGGGGTGCTCCCCCCTCTCGTTTACGGAGAGACAAAAATTATAGTGTTCACCTCATGACGGTGTAAACAGAAAGAGGGAGAGCTCTAGGAAAAGGAATTATGGGAAGGCGTTTCTTTGTATCTTTACGCACATGGCCAAATAGCCACTCGGCCATGCTGCAGAGGGTGTTAGAAACAGTGGCACTGAGAAATAGTGCCACACATACATACATACATACATACATACATACATACATACATACATATTCAGCCTGAAGAATCCTAGAGTGGATGAAATGCGGAATATTAAGTATAGCTTAATCGCCATATATATTTTATAACTTACTACCTAGCTCTACCTACGTATTGAGCACCGTTGAAGTAAATAATTAAAGTTTATGCATAAATTTATACTTTCGTATATTAATGTGGGTAAATGAAGTAGTTTATATATATATATATATATATATATATATATATATATATATATATATGTATATATATATATATATATGTTGTTTTATTTTGGTTTTAGCGATATGTTTTGAATGAATTCAATTATTTACGAAAGTGCATTTTTACCTAAATGCGAGTTGGGAATAATTTTCCCTTTTAACCAATTTGGTACCCCCACATGGGGAGCGGTATATATATTATTTTATTTATTATTTTACATTTTAAAACATTACATTTACAATTACATTTTAAAAATAATGTATATATATATATATATATATATATATATGCATATATATATATATATATATATATATATATATATATATATATATATATATATATATATATATATATAATTCTACAAGTGCTAGCCCCATTTTTGTGGCAAACACTTGATTTCTATACGAGATACATAGATATCCGAGTGTTCACCTATTGTCCTTCTTTACTTTCAAATGCTGAATTAGTAAAACAGAGAAGGACATTAATCTTCACCTCCCCAATTAGATTATCCTGATTATTGTTATTGTCTAGCTTTGTTATTGTCTTTTCTAAATTTTTCTGGATTCCTGGACAAGAATTCATCTGGTCTGGTGAAGTATCCACCTTAGTGTTGTTACTATGGGCAGCATCACTAAGAAAATGTGCCCTATTCATTGTATAAGCGTGTCGAGAGCATCTTATTTGGGCTTCGAATATTATGTTATTTTCAGTAATAGGTCAGGGTTTACATGTAGGGTGAGGTATTTTCATACCTTTCTTTTTTTTTTTTTTTTTGACAAACCTTGTACAGAGAGAGCTTAAACAGAGGATTGTGCCTAGTAGATAATTTAAATTCTCCAATGTAGGTGTGTATATATGTAAAAACATTTTTTGTTAATAAAAGCAGTGAAAATAAGACAGTGTGTTAATTCAGTATTTACCAACATTTCGCTCTGACTCAAGCTGCCCAAGGAGATACATGCTCTCCACAGAATGTATGGCACATGCAAGACATTAAAGATATCTTATTATGGAAAGAACTTTGAACGGATCAATTGAGAATAAATTGCTAAGTTCTTACCGAAAATAAATTAGAAAGCGAAAGATTACAGAAAGCGAAAATAACCTAACGGTCATGTAATGGATAGTTCTAAAATTGACAGACACGTGTATGTCCTGAAGAAATACCACAATCAGATCGAAACCATAAGCCAATAAGGAACCACCGCATGTAATTGTGTCTAAATACAAATCGAGTATAAATGTGACATTACGACTCTAGTATAATTAAGATTGGTATTTAATTACGATTTGTGTATAAATTAGTGATTGGATGAGTCCAATATTTTTCCGATTCTGATACAATTACCGATTCCGATTCTTATAAAGCTCTTAATATTTAACTATAGAGTTATTATTTTTCCCTGATTACTGTAAAAACATGTTAAATGTGCATATATTTTCTTAAACGTAAAAATACACTTGTGGGGGGAGGTGATCTATAGATTTTAGTTTTACTGATATTTTAAAAATCAATAAATATTTATTATTTAATCATTATTACCAGCAATGGAAGATTTTGCTTTAAACAAAATCAAATAAAGAAAGACAATTAAAAGAATCGTTTTGGCATCAGAAAATAGGCACAAATTTTTCTGATTCTGATACCCTCAAAATTTCCGATTTTTTTTTTCTTCTCCCGATTTTCGATTCCGATCTTGAATGTCATTTTTACAACGTTGCAGTCGATGTAACCTCCTACCTTCTTCAGGTGTATTCTTTGAAAAAACAAAACGTTTAAGTTTCCCAAAATCCGCAAGGACCCGTGGTGCAGTGGTTAGAGAACTTGGAAAAATCAATTGTGAAAATAATATAATCCTGAAAGTTGGAGGTTCAATTCTTAGTATGAGCGACTGAAAAATACAATTGCGAATTACTTGGGACCTCTATCGATTCATGGCTGGCAGAACGAGAGCATGCTACCCCCGTGAAGTAAATAAAGGGTTCTGTTCGAAATTCCGTCCAAAGTCCCGAGTTTGACAGAAAGATTCCTGAGTTCGACAAGACACACCTAAAGAATTTCAGAGGTTACGTCGACCAAAACGTTATGAAAATGACATAAAGTGAGAACAGTAGTCCGATGAACCAAATAATACCAATTGTTCTAAAATCAAATTATGTCGTCCCGTCGAATAAAACGACACAAAGTTAAATACACACATTTCAAAAATGATTTTTTGGGTAATAATTTGCAAAATATTTATCTCACAATTACTTTTAAGATTCGAAGACAGAGAATTTAGTGTTTTTGAAGAATTGTTACAATTCGTTTTATATATTTTAAGAATATAAAGCTGATATTGACAATCATTTTTACAGAAGAAGAAAACGCCATTTTTTTTATTCTCAATAGTATTAGTCTTAAGAGATACCTATTATTTCCAAAAGAGATATTAGTGTTGGGACAATTACTTGGAATCGGGAATCGGAAAAATCAGAAGTTTTGGGATTATTGGTATTGGAATCTGGGAAATTGTGCATATTTTCCAATGCCAAATACGATGCTTCTATTTTTTTGGAAGCAAAATTTCCCACTGCTGGCAGTAATAATAAAATAATAAATATTTATTGATTTTAAATTTCTAGTAAAAATAAAATCTATCGATTATCTCGCATAAGTGTATTTTTACGCTTGATAAAATATCTATGCATTTTTCATGTGTTTTTATGGGAATCAAGAATAAATAACAAATCTATTGTTACATATTTAGATATTTATAAAAATTGGAATCTCTAATTGTATCGGAATCAGGGAAAATAATGAGATCGCCTCATTACTAATTATTATTAATAGTAAATTACACAGATTGATGTACAAATCACCATGGAATTTCCACTAGTGAATAAACTTTTTAGCCCCGTTTTAACATGCCAAAATCATAGCCTGTTAACTTAGAATTAAGGTTTATACTAAACAAAACAAAACTTATCCAGATAAAAAAAGCTCTACACGATTAAGAGAAGCAATAAAATATATCAAATAAAAGGTGAGGAATAAAGGTTACATATGACTTTTATTTATATCTAATATTTTGTAGAATATTGGCGCTTCTTGAATAAGCTTGGATTTCTGCTAATTTTTGCATTGAACACTAATGCCTATTAATCGCTAACTTTGCATCAAACGAATACCATAATACTTAGTTTGCGGCGCCTTATCATAACAAAGGTCTATACAAAATATCGGCCAGCTCAGTTCAGTAGTTTCTGAGAAAGATTCTAGAGTAAATATGGTATTGGGGTGCTAATCCCTATTGATCCCTTACTGTGCATTTGACGGATACCACAATAATTTCACCATACCTTATTATAGCAAAGATCAATACGAAATTTCAGCCAGATCGGCTCAGTAGTTTCTAAGAAAGCTTCTATAGTAAATGTGGTATTATAGTGCTAATCCCTACTGACCTCTATTAATGTCTACTGTGGTATTCGTGGTGACTAATCCCTATTTATCCCTTACTGTGCACCGGACGCTGTACCTAATCATAACAAAGGTTTACACAAAATTTCAACCAGATCGGCCCAGTAGTTTTCGAGAAAAAGTAGACGAACACACGGACAGACCGATAGACTATAAAAGAAATACAATAGAAGGCAATGCGTATTTTGTAACCGTTTCGATTATGCTGTGTCTTATAGCAATGTTTTTACAGCGCCATGTTGTGATGTGGTAACGTGATTTTTGGTACATTCCAGATAGATGTATTATTTGTCCCGTGTTGTTATTCTTTATATAATAGCAACTCTGATAGTAAGGGTCGATGGGAATTAGTTGCTGGTGGCCAGTAAATATCCAGAAGAAATACAGCATTTATATATCCGCATTGTTTGTCGATTACTTGTTTTGTTTGCTGCAGCCTTTGATGTTTAACGCTGTAGACATTAAAGCGATTATTATAGTTTCCATTGTCCAGTAAAGTGGACATCTGTCTTAGGAAATCCTTGAATGCTGGTCGACAGGGCAGGTCATCTTTTGTGGATATTTTAAAGCAAGGTCAACGATGGATAACAATGCAATTACTGAAAGACAGGCTATTTATTATCTTTATTTCTCTATGGCTTATGAAGTTTTTTTGTTTGCTTTCTCTCTCCATATCCGTTTCTAATATATATATATATATATATATATATATATATATATATATATATATATATATATATATATATATATGTGTGTGTGTGTGTGTGTGTGTGTGTGTGTGTGTGTGTGTGTGTCCGTCTGTCTCTATATTTTAAACTCTATCTCTTCAGAAACTAAAAGTCGCAGAGCGGCGCAAGGGCCTCAAATTATTGGATTTTTTTATGAACCGTTCTTGTGTGGGTCTTTAGCCTGTTAAATAGTAATTTTAGAGGTCAAAATTGAAAAAAAAAAAATCGTTATACATTTTGTACATTCATCTTAATGTATTTTTAATCTGTTCATATGCGTGTCACGTCGATGCAGTGGTAACATCACCAGCTTTGAATGCTACAGTTTTGCTTTCAGTTTCCATCCTAGCTGATGGCACCCAAATACTTATTTATATTTTACTTTTGAAATCACGGCTTTATAATATTATATACAAAGCTTGGACAAATTAAAATATCATATTTAAGCGTATTTTACACCCAGGCAAAGCCCCCCCCTCTCATCGCTAGTATATATATAGTATATATATATATATATATATATATATATATATATATATATATATATATAGAGAGAGAGAGAGAGAGAGAGAGAGAGATAAATAAAAAGGAAGTCTCGAAATAAAGACGAAACGTTGATGAACACATAACTTGGTTTGTTCCTTTTTATTTCTCTATTTTGTCGGAATACTATTTCCATTATTCTCATCATATAATATGTATGAATGTATATATATATATATATGTATATATATATATATATATATATATATATATATATATATGTGTGTGTGTGTGTGTGTGTGTGTATATATATGTGTGTGTGTGTGTGTGTATGTATATATATGTATATAAACGATAGATAATAAAAGTTATATATAACTTTATTATATTTTGAGATCAATAAGGAAAGAATAAGAGGTCAAACTTTTTTAGGCCATGCCATTTCTGAGCTAAATGCTTCTCATCAGAAGAGAAGAAGCGCCAATATTCTACAAAATATTAGATATAGATAAAAGTCATATGTAACCTTTATTCCTCGCCTTTTATTTGATATATTTAATTGCTTCTCTTAATCGTGTAGAGCTTTTTCTATCTTGATAAGTTTTGTTTTGTTAAAGATATTTTCTTTGCTCGCATCATTTAATATATATATATATATATATATATATATATATATATATATATATATATATATATATATATATATATATTCTAGGGTAACAAGTTCATTGTTCCGTCTTGTGTAGGAATTACAACTAGTCGTTAAGAATACTGCAGATATGTAATCAGCTCAGTAGAGGCAGAGTTAAATGTTGTAGAGCTAAATTAGACGACATTAATACAAGATCATTTGCATATGTTACAAGAATTCAAAACAATGACAGCATAAATTTTATACGATCATTTCATAGACGATGTCAACTTTATATATAATCTCAGTATCAGCACAAAGAGGGGATTTATAGGACGGTTGACACCAATTTAACATTTAAATATAGTATCATGATTAGGGCTATGACAACAGAATATTATTAATCATTGTTTTGACTCTCGAGTATATATTTGACACAGTTCGACACAGTTAATCAACCGAGAACCACATCACTCTATATAAAAGCATATAAGATATCAACGGATACACACTTGAGAGTCAATACAATGAAAAGAATATGCTGTTGTCATAGCCCTTATCATGACGAATTGGATACTAAAAATAGTTTCCAGATTAAAACTAATCCTTTAGACACGTGAGTCAAATTCTGGTATTGACATTGTAAAAACTACTGCCATAGTAATGTGTACTCTGCCTAATCATTTTTTTTGTCAACCAATCACGTTTCAATATTCATACACACAACCAACTCTATAAATATCATACGTTTTTGATAATATTGATATATTAATAGCGTAGTACCTGTAACGTACGTACGTGCGTCACGGTTTCCAGATTATAAATTATTCGATCGGGAGATCCTATTTATTAAAAAGGAGGATAGAAGGTGATAACATACTACGAACATTAAATTATTATTATATAGATACGCTAATTTACTGTTCGTAGTAGGTTATGACCTTCTATCCTCCATTTTAATAAATAGGATCTCCCTATCATCGAAGACGCAATGTAAAAAAAGAAAAAAAAAAGTTATAATAAAAAAAGTGATGTCGATTTTGGGTCGTACATGGAATTAAAATTATGATATTATTGTATTTCCGTTCGCGCTGAGCGTCCATACAATGTAAAAATGTCACAGACTCCAATACGGATATTGAAGATAAACCGTAATAACGATATATTCTGACACTACATCAATCAGATTAATTAGATAAATATTTTTTACATGGCCTTCGGGACAAGATCAAAGTGTATTATCTGTTCTTCAGATGCTGCACTTCTATTTCTTGTTCTCTTTCGATGGAGGAGAAATCCTTCACGACTGAGACAATTTTTATTTTTGTACCTTTTCTCCACGTTAAAAAACGACCCTGGTGTCTAACTCTGTCCCGTGGGGAGGCATAGTAAATAGGTACAATAATATCGCAGGGACTCTATTCACGCTGAACGTCCACAGAATGGCCAGCAGCAATAAATTACATATGAAAAATGCCACTGTGGAATTTCCACAGGTCTCGTTAGTATATTATTATTATTATTATTATTATTATTATTATTATTATTATTATTATTATTATTATTATTATTATTTCTGTTGTCACATTTTTTTTTCTTTTTATTCATGTTAACTGTTATGACATCCGGTCTTCTTGCTTGGATGGGTTTATCTGTTTGTGCGTCCGTGTTCCGTAGGATTTTATGATTTCTGTTTTCAAGTACTGCTGCGAGCTTGTACCATTTGTATAGCTGTTGTTGTTGTTGTTGCAATCATCATCATAATCATAATAGTAATAATGATCAACTTCGTTGAAAATAATAGTTTACTCGATTTTTTTCAATTTATGCGAAAAAGAAACAAAAGAAAACACAAACACGTTTAAAGTTTTTAAACCAATGCACTTTTAAGCTTTTATTATTTGAAGTGACGTGGAAAGATGAAAGAATTTAAAACCAGAAATAGGGCAGATAAAAACACACACAAAATAGTCTATTTATTTACTTTGAAATAATTTGCCCCATAGATTAAAAATGTAACAATAACAAAAGTGAAAATTTCTTCTTCTTCTTTTTTTTCTAATTACTTTGTTGCCATTATTTGTTAAACTGTAAATAAAAATCAATAAAAAAAGGAGAAAATATCCAGAAAAAAAAAAAGATAAACGAAACGAAAACAAAATATATTCGTAAAAAAACAAACAAAAAAATACAAAAAAAAACAAAAACAAAACAAAACAAAAAAAAACGAAAAGTGTTTCCTGTTTAGTGAAACGATCTGAGGATTTTATTTTCCTGTAAGGTTTTGTAAATTGTAATAATTAATTGCTTTAACAATTTTAGATTTTGATGTTTAGAATCTGATGATTATTTATTTGTTTATTATTGCAAATAGGTCTTTGATTTTTTTCTTGCTTTAGAAATCGAATGGGGGTTTGTGTGTAAATGATATTTTCAACAATAAAAGCGGCTTTTTTGAGCAACTATAATCATTATTTCTTATTTTATCCCGCTTTTTTTTTCACGCAAAACAATTTTGAAAGAGTTTATGTATGTTAATTTAATTTATTTTTTATTTATGGTCATAAAATCAGTATATAACTACCCTGTTTAGTTAAGAAAATAATATTATTTGTTTCTGTACTGTTATGAATTAACAACACTTAGGATGCTTAGTTAAAATTTAAAGTAAAGAAAATGCAGAAAATCTTTGTGATACTCGTCACAGAACAGAAGATGGCATATTCCAAAGACCACATAATTTGAATTATATATTTTTTAAATTATTTTCCGGACTGTACAAAAAGACAAAGAGAAAAACAAAAAATTAGGTACAAGACCACTCAAAATTCGTAATTTAATTAAGTTTTTTTTTTTTCTTTTAAAGAAAATCAAATTTCATGACTTGTCCTTTGCGAAAGAAACCAATCACCATATCTGATTGAATCTGGAATTCATCCCTGGTTACTTCCCTTTAACACCATCTCCAAAAGCAACCGTTCATTAACCGGTGCTAAAAATTATAAATTTGATTTTCTTAAAATAAATAAATAAAACTACTGGTTCACTTTTCGTAATTTTTGGAATATAGCATCTTCATTCCATAACAAGTAACATACATAATAAAAGATTTTCTTTATTTTATTTAGAAAAACAAAAATGAAGAAAAACTTTTATGGTGTACCTATATGTCATATGTCATGTCACAAAAATCACAAAAATTGTTTGGTTATTACATTTCTTTTGAGAGTTTCGGTAAAGAGTGATAATCTTGGTGTTCATCATAAAATGTACTACGCCAAATAAAGGGAGATGAATTTTACATTAATTTACATTAAATTTAATTTCTTTGAATTTCAACGAGAGAATATGTAAAAAAAAAGATGTTATATCAGTAATGCACGGTGAATCAGGTTGCAAGAAAGTATTTCAGACAGAGAGAGAGAGTTATCTCCTCTGTCTTGAAATCAGTAAAAGTAAAGTGGTCAAGCAGTCAAAGGTAACTTAAAAAACATGTTTGTTTTATTAGGTACTAGCGGGGTGGGGGGTACCCGGCGTTGCCCGAGTGTTTGGAGGTGTGTGTGGTCGAAAGTTTTTAGTAGACACACAAACATACACACATACATACATACATACATACATACATACATACATTTTTGCTTATATATATATATATATAGATTATACCGCAATGTATGGGAGGATGCTACTCCTTTCGCAAGATTACTCCGCCTGTCCTTATTTTCACCTTTTTATTTATAGTTGTTAGTAATAGGATATTTTTGTATGACTTGGCATAGGATTGAACCCTAGTTTCCCAGGTTCATTAGCGATCACACTAATCATTATGCCAAATGGACTGATACAAAAATCGATAAACAAAGGTAAATCTATCATTCCATATAAAAAATAAAAAATCGATTGAAAATTAAAAATAAAACGTTTATTTTTATTTCATTTTTGTTTTAGCATCTCATGAATCAATGCTTTCTCCAACGTGCTGATTGACTAGATAAGTTCTTATTTACTTGCCTTCCCACAGGGGCAAAGTTAGAAATAAGGTCGGTTTTTAATATGGGATAACTCAAACTCTCCGCCAAAGAAACACTTTGGACTGGAAAAAAAATTTAAAAAAAAAAAAAAAAAACTCAGTCTGGAAGGATTTCTCCTTCACTGACTGAAAACAGAATAAACTAAGATAAAAACAGATACTACACTTTGTTCCTAGCCAAATATCCATTTTTTGGTCAGGAAATTATTCCAGCTGTCAAGATAGGTTAAAATCATTTGACTTTATATATAAGCAGATATGCTACGAATATCAAGTTACTAACGCCATTTTGTATGGGGAAGCATATTTTCGAAATGGAATGAACACATCATCCATGTATATGTTGTTTCGTTTGGTTTCACGGCATATCAACCCTTTTGGGATTATTTAATGCTGAATTCAATAATGTTGGAACAAGTTTTTTTTTTAATGCTTCAAGTTGTTTATATCTTCAGATATTTATTCATGGTGTTTGGTTTGGTTGTTTTGTAGAGAAAAATTGTCGCTTTTTATTTTGGACTTTGCCGAACATGATTGAGTTTTGCAAAGGGAAACGAAAGCAAAATAATAGCATCGATGTTAAGAGCATTTTAAATCGGGAAACTGGTATTTTCAGACAGCCTTATTTGGTAGCGTCAATTATCTATGATTCTATTTTATGGATTTCACTCCAGACAAGGCACGAGGTTACTTGATATAAGGAGCTATACAAAAAAAAAAGAAGAAAAAAAAAAAAGGAAAACTAATCCCAGGTTCAAAACTAGCAATGGATGAGTTAAATGGATGAGTAAAATAGATTCTTCTTCTCCTTTTGTCAGAAATATTGCTCATAGAATGTGAGGAAGAGTTACGAAACTTCTGAAAGCAAACCCAACGTTCATTTCTATTCTCTTCAATCTATTTATTTATATATAAAACAATGTGTTTGTGTGTGAGTTCCTTACCGTTTATTTCCCTTCATTGAATCCTTACCTGTTCTCTTTTCTCCACTGAGCTATTGTGCATTTTCTTTCCTCTGCTGAGCCCTTACCTGTTTCCTTTCATTTACTGAGTCCTTCCGAATTTCCTTTGATCTCCTGAGCCATTATCCGACTACTTTCCTCCACTAAACCTTTATGCGTTTCTTTTCCGCCACTAAGCCTTTATACGTTTCTTTTCCTCCACTAAACCTTTATGCGTTTCTTTTCCTCCACTAAGCCTTTATACGTTTCCTTTTTTTCCCCTAAGCCTTAAGCGTTTCTTTTCCTCCACTAAGCCTTTACATGTTTTCTTTACGCCACTAAGCCGTTACCCTTCTTCTTTTCTCCACTGAGACCGTACCCGACCACTTTCCTCCAATGATCACGATGCGTTTCCTTTCCTCCAGCGAATCCGTTCCTGTTTCCAGAGCGATAATGTGGTTGTAACGTTATTAATACTGAAATCTTTAATTAACTTTCAAGTTATTTCTCTATTGTCCATTAATTTGCACCATAGTCTTTCTTTTTTTGTTTAATAATTTTGTTTTATATTATTACAGAAATTGAAATCTTGAGTTCGGCAAAGTGATGAGATGATATCATTAATATTTCTTAATTGCTCCATTCAAGAAAACGTGAAATGAACCGAAATAAAATGTCTGCCACTGGATTGTATCAGATATCGTTTGAATCTTTTCGATAGCTTTTATGTCATTCGCTATTCGAGAAGGAAACATCTGCCACGCTTAATAGACCCATTTATCGAAATAAAAGATTTTAAATTAAATGCCAGTTACGCATAATTTATTTCTAAACGTAATTTAAATTGTAAAGATTCTCGAATATTAATTTAAACACACAATAGTAAACGTCAAAATCTTCCCGAATTTAGCTTCATCTCCAATTATGACATTGTTAAGCAAACGCTCAGTTCTTTATGTTATCTGATTTTTCAATTAGGTTAATCGTATACGAATTGCAACATTCACATTAAATTTTTTTTAGTTTTGTGCCTAGGCTCATGACCGCTCTGCCTCTTTCCGATATGAAAAATGTGACAGAATTTTTGATGATAGGAAAAGAGGAGGAGATTAAACACTATATATATATATATATATATATATATATATATATATATATATATATATATATATATATATATATATATATATATATATATTTGTATATATATATACATACATATATATGCATATATATATATATTTGTATATATATATATATATATATATATATTTTTTTTTTTTTTTTTATTATATTTTCACCCCAAACAAGGCACATTGCCACTTTGGTGTAGGGGGCTACTATCAGGGGAAACATCTACTGGGGCACTATGTAGGGATTAGGGCAGCGAGATGTTGGTTCACGTTGCACTTGAACTTATGCATGTCAGTACAGTTGGGGAAGCAGTGACCTGGAATGGAATTCCAAAGTCTAGCAGTTCTGGGGAAGAAACTACTGGAGTAGAACGATCTTTTACATCTAGGGATCTCTACAGTGTGGGGGTGGGATTTTGCAGCTTGTCGGGTCTGTCGAGGGTGTTCACGTCGTGGGGGCACAAGTGCTTGCAGTTCTTCAGAGCATTCACCATTATAATACTTGTAGAACAGGCAGAGGGATGCAACGTTTCGACGATGGGACAGAGGCTGAAGTTTTGATGCCAGTTTAGGGCCTATCAGATTTGCGACTCTCTTTTGAACCCTGTCAAGGAGAGAGAGACTAGTAGCCGATGCACCGGCCCAAATATGACAGCAATACTCCATACATGGGCGAATAGTGGCCTTATAGAGGTACAGGATACTTTCGGGTGTTAGAAGTTTTCTAGCACGGTAGAGAGAGCCCACCTTCCTCGCAGCGGCCCTGGCAATGCCCTCGATGTAATTGTTCCAGCTCATGTTTCCTGTGAACGTTAGGCCAAGGAGCTTGAAAGACGTACTCTCAGCTAAAGAGTTGTTGGCCATTGCTATAGGTGGTAGAGAAGGTTTCCTGTAATTATTGAATGAAACCAGTTTTGTCTTGGTGGCATTGAACGTTACCATCCATTTTTGTCCCCATTCCACTACTGATTTGAGGTCATCCTCCAGTGTTTCTGCCATTACTTTAGATATATGTTCATTTGTTTTCCTGTCGTGCCTGCTATAGAGTGTGGTGTCATCAGCATATATACCCATCTTAGAGGCAATTTTATCGGGGAGGTCATTTATGAATATCAGGAACAGCAGAGGACCAAGGATAGATCCCTGGGGCACTCCGGCATTTATATTATATTGTTTAGACGTACGACCGTCGAGGACAACCTGGATTTTTCTCTTATCTAAGAAGGATTTAATTATGTTAAGTATTCTACCAGTGATACCGTAAGATCTAATCTTCCTGAGGAGACCCTCATGCCATACCCTGTCAAAAGCCTTAGATATATCTAGAGCTACCGCTCTGCCCTCTCCCGCTTTGTCCAGTGAATGGTATATGCGTTCAGAGATTACAGTGAGGATGTCTGCCGTGGAACGGGCTTGTCTAAATCCATATTGATGGTCGGTCAGAAGTTTAGCATCTGTAAGGTGCTGGACTAGAGCATGGTTAATTAAGGTTTCAAATATTTTGGCAAAAAGTGGGAGGAGGCTAATAGGGCGATAATTTAATGGGTCAGTTCTTTCGCCAGAATTCTTGAATACTGGTACCACAGAAGCAGTTTTCCAGCAGCTCGGAAAGCAAGATTCATTAAGGCATTTGTTGTAGAGTTTGGAGAGAACTGGAGCTACTTCGGCTGAGCACTTTTTTAATAGCACAGCTGGGATGAGGTCGGGTCCACATGCTTTGGAAGTGTCAAGGTTTTTTATGATAGCATGCACCTGAGCAGGGGTGATTTCCAGATCGTCTAGCTTGGCGTCTGTCCGCATAGGAAAGTCAGGTAGGTATATATATATTTGTATATATATATATTTGTATATATATATATATATATATTTGTATATATATATATATTTGTATATATATATATATTTGTGTATATATATATATTTGTATATATATATTTGTATATATATATATATTTGTATATATATATATATTTGTATATATATATATATATTTGTATATATATATAAATATATATTTGTATATATATATATATATAAATATATATTTGTATATATATATATATAAATATATATTTGTATGTATATATATATAAGTATATATTTGTAAATATGTGTATAAATATATATTTGTATATATATATGTATGTATATCTGAATGTATATACGTATATGTATATATATGTATATATATATATAAATGTATAAGTATATATGTATATATATATGTATATATGCATATATATGCATATTTATATATATAAATGTATATATGTATATATATGTGTATATGCATATATATGCATATTTATATATATAAATGTATATATATATGTATATATATGTATATATATGTATATGTATATATATATATGTATATGTACGTATGTGTATATGTATATATGTATAAATACGTATATGTATGTATATATGTGTGTATATATATGTATATATATGTATATATATGTATATATATATGTGTATATGTATATGTATATATATCTATATATTTATATATATGTATATATATGTATATATATATGTATATATATTTATATATATGTATATGTATACATATATATGTATATGTATATATATTTATATAAATATATGTATATGTATAACTACTTCATTTATTCGCGTAAATTTAATATACGAAAGTATAGATTTATGCGTAAACTTTAAGTATTTACTTCAAAAGTGCTCAATACGTAGGTAGAGCTAGTTAGTAATTTATAAAATATATATGGCGATTAAGCTACACTGAATATTCTGCGTTTCATCCAACTATAGGATTCGTCAGGCTTATGCGCGAATTCTGTCATTTCTTCTTGTTTTTATATATGTTGAGGATTTCTAGTCGGCCAATCAGCTTTCTAGTATCCACCGCGCCCCTTCCTACCAACCAATGGGCATGCATTTTATCAAACAAACAAAAAAACCCGAATAACAAGAAATATTACATAGGCATGACTTCCTTAGATTTCAAAACCCGATACTATGACCACAAAAGCACATTCAAAAATAAAAAACACCGTATAAAAACAACACTAGCGAATAAATACTGGGAACTCAAAGAAAGCGGACATTCGCCAGTAGTCGAATGGAAAATAATAAGACAAGCTACCACATGCAGACATTTAGACGACCCATGTAAATTATGCCTCCATGAAAAATTTTCTATCCTGTACTTTAAAGAACCTCAAAATCTATTAAACTGTAGGCGGGAAATAGCAAACAACTGTGTTCACAAAATAAAACTTACTCTAGGATAGCGATACAAAATAGCTTTAAAACTAACAAAAAAAAAAAGAAAAAAAAAAGGAGAGCGGCCACCTAAAACCACTAACCTAGTTCTAAAACAGATCCTTTGTTTGATAAAATGCATGCCCATTGGCTGGCAGGAAGGGGCGCGGTGGATACTAGAAAGCTGATTGGCCGACTAGAAATCCTCAACATATATAAAAACAAGAAGAAAAGACAGAATTCGCGCATAAGCCTGACGAATCCTATAGTTGGATGAAACGCAGAATATTCAGTGTAGCTTAATCGCCATATATATTTTATAAATTACTAACTATGTATATGTATATATATATATGTATATATATTTATATATATGTATATCTATATATATGTATATGTATATATATTTATATAAACATATGTATATATATGCATATGTATGTATATATTTATATATATATGTATATATATATGTATATATATATTTATATAAATATATGTATATGTATATATATGCATATGTATGTATATATTTATATATATATGTATATATATATATTTATATATATATTTATATATATATATGCATATATATATTTTTATATATGTTTATATATATGTGTTTGTATATATATATATTTATATATATGTTTGTATATATATATTTGTATATATATTTTATATATATATATTTATATATATATTTGTATATATATTTATATATATATATTTATATATATTTATATATATATATTTATATTTATATATATATATTTATATTTAAATATATATTTGTATATATATATATATTTGTATATATATTTATATTTATATATATATTTATATTTAAATATACATTTGTATATATATATATTTATATTTAAATATATATTTGTATATATATATTTGTATATATATTTATATTTATATATATATTTATATTTAAATATATATATTTGTATATATATATTTATATATATTTATATTTATATATATATTTATGTATATATTTATATATATATTTGTATATATATTTATATTGATATATATATTTACATATATTTATATATATATATATATTTGTATATTTATATTTATATATATTTATATTTATATATATATATTTGTATATCTATCGCAATTATATATTGCTATGTGTGTGCATGTTTGTATATGCTGGTGTGCATACATTGCTATATATTTGCATATTTGTATATGCTGGTGTTTATATATGTATGTGTGTGTGTGTTGATGCGTTTGTATATATGTATTGATGTACTTTTCTATACATCTTTGTAACATACATGTACAATATTCGAAAATATGTGGTGCGTTTGTGGTGTGACACAAGGGTTTTTATATACGTTCATAGCTAGTAAGTTACATCAAAAATATGTTTTATATGATAAAGCTCTATTCACTGTTAAAGTAGTAAATCGCAAAATATGTGCATAATACTTCATCTTATCAGAAATAAGAGTTTGTTATACATATCATTTCAATATGGCCGCGTTCAAATAATAGTGTGAGCGGCGGATACACTTTGGTAATATTGATTAGCAGAATAAACACAGCTCTGAAGAAATCTGTGCGTCTTCGGATAGAATAGAGTCGTATGACAACTTGTGTTTACTGTTTGCTTTTCGTTTGCAAATCTTAAAGTAAAGTCTCTGGAGGGGGGGGGCGGTTGGGTTTAGAAAGATGAGATCATTTATTTATGTGTCGAACGCGGCCAGTATAAACTTGGCGGGCTCAGGTCAGTAATGCCAGCAGTGGAAAAGTGTCTGGCAATTTACGAGTCGGATTGCACAGTAAATATGGAGGAAGTTTGCGTTGATTTTGATTAGTTTTTAGAATGCGAAGCAATTTGTTATTTCCAAAGGACACATTGTGCATCGAATCTTTTCTTCTTTCGGAAAAAAGTGCATTTATTCTCTAACAAACTAGCAGGGTTACCTGGCGTTTTCCGGGTACCACATATACTAATAAATTCTCAATCTCTTGTTCCAACTAGCCTGATCCATCGGCAAGACAGGGTCTAGACAGCTAGAGGCCAGGGCAGATGCAGGAGCTGCCGGAATTGTCGATGTCTTCACACATACAGCGCCTGGTATTCCCAAATGGTCACCAATTTGGTATTTGCCAGACTCAACGTTGCTTAACTTCAATGATCCAACATGAAGTAATGTATCGATATGATTATGCTGTATATGCTAATAATATGATAGGAAAAGCACGGGTACTGATTTTTAAAATTTTTATTTATTTTGTTTTATGGAAAATCACTCCAGACAAGTCCTAAAGCAACTTAATGTAAGGAAATAACAAGAACAAAATATGATTATTGTAAAAACAAAAGATGCTTATTGAAAAGACCAAGGTTTTAACTAGGAGGAAAACAGTCAGTGAGGAGATAGATCCACAAGCTTGCTGTTTGTGGAAAGAAGCTACTGGAATAGGAAGCTGTATTATAATGAAATATTAAAACAATGAATTGACGAAGATCACTAGACCAATAAGTCAAACGAGCTGGAACAAAGGAAGCAGGGAATAGATCAGACAATTCTGAGAAATACATGCCATAAGCAATATTTATAGAAAAGACTGAGACTAGTAACATCATATCTGTGAGAGGGAGAGAGGTTGCAGAAAGAAATAGTAGGCAGAGGGGTGACAATCAAATTACAGATACATTTTTTGCAATTTATTAAGAACCCTCAAATTGGGACAGGGATTCACCAGCCCAAACATGACAACAGTACTTTATACATGGTCTGATAGTAGATTTGTAGACATAAAGAATAGACTGAGATGTGAGGGAAATGTTTTGATCGATAGAGAAGTGGAATGAGAAGTGGAATGAGAAGAGGAATGAGAAGTGGAATGAGAAGGAGAATGAGAAGTGGAATGAGAAGTGGAATGAGAAGTGGAATGAGAAGGGGAATGAGAAGAGGAATGAGAAGGAGAATGAGAAGGAGAATGAGAAGTGGAATGAGAAGTGGAATGAGAAGGGGAATGACAAGTGGAATGAGAAGGGGAATGAGAAGTGGAATGAGAAGAGGAATGAGAAGTGGAATGAGAAGAGGAATGAGAAGCAGAATGAGAAGTGGAATGAGAAGTGGAATGAGAAGTGGAATGAGAAGGAGAATGAGAAGTGGAATGAGAATGAGAATGAGAAGAGGAATGAGAAGGAGAATGAGAAGTGGAATGACAAGTGGAATGAGAAGTGGAATGAGAAAGGGAATGAGAAGAGGAATGAGAAGGAGAATGAGAAGGAGAATGAGAAGTGGAATGAGAAGTGGAATGAGAAGGGGAATGACAAGTGGAATGAGAAGGGGAATGAGAAGTGGAATGAGAAGAGGAATGAGAAGTGGAATGAGAAGCAGAATGAGAAGTGGAATGAGAAGTGGAATGAGAAGTGGAATGAGAAGGAGAATGAGAAGTGGAATGAGAAGGGGAATGAGAAGTGGAATGAGAAGGAGAATGAGAAGTGGAATGAGAAGTGGAATGAGAAGGGGAATGAGAAGTGGAATGAGAAGTGGAATGAGAAGCGGAATGAGAAGCGGAATGAGAAGGGGAATGAGAAGCGGAATGAGAAGCGGAATGAGAAGGAGAATGAGAAGTGGAATGAGAAGGGGAATGAGAAGGGGAATGAGAAGTGGAATGAGAAGCGGAATGAGAAGTGGAATGAGAAGTGGAATGAGAAGGGGAATGAGAAGCGGAATGAGAAGCGGAATGAGAAGTGGATCTAATGTATACGCTCCAAGAAAGAAAGAATGACCAAGTCGATTCTTCTCAAGAACAAAGGCATCCACAAACCAAGTCAAATGAAATGAGATATTTCGTACCCCAGTCGACAAGTTTTAGATCAGCTATATACATATATATATATGCATATATATATGCCAACTGGTCCCAGGTAGATGAATGAGAATACACATCAGAATAAAAAAGTGGTATCATCTACATGAATGTTGATCTTCTAAATAAATAGAGATAAATAATAACCAGAGAAAGTATTTGGATTTTTTTCTTGCTCATGTAAGGTAGTTGCAAATTCGGGAAAGGAAATTATTCTAAGGCGAATAAGCGTTTCTCAAGACTCATCAATTTATTTCCATAAAAGAAACGAATTACTACATGATAACATAAAAAAAAAAATCGTTCTAGATGACGACCCCCTCTCCCTGCCCATCTAATTATGTTATTGTTGCCCTTCAAAAAAATGAATATGACAAAAACAAAAAAAATATGATGATATTTTGTCCAAGGCCAGGCTGAAAGAGAATATATCAGCTTTGTAGGTGTATCTTGTGTAGTTTTTTACTCTTAGCTGGATACTCAGGCATTTTCTCCAAGTCTCTAAGATTTCTTGGTACAAGTCTTCGTCAGGAAAACTGGGCATAATGATACTTCTCTCTACAAGTAAACCCTGACGAACAGTATTAAAAACATCAATATTTATTTGAAGCTTAAATAAGATACCCTTGGTATGGCTACTCTTTATGGGCTTATACGAGTATTGGTGCACTTTTTCCTAGTGATGTTGCTTATAATAGCAACACTAAACTGGGTACTCCACTAGACAAGGTGAATTCTTGTCCTAGAATCCAACAAGACCAAGAGGCAATGTAAAAGCACGTTCGAGTGTGTGTGAAAATAGCAGTAACCAAAGAATAGATGGCTAGTGAAGGTATTAGCAGCAGCAGCCATTTGAGCATGTATGCAAATTAGCAAGTGTGCTCGGGCTTGCATCACAAGAAAAAGAAAAAAAAAAGAACAGTATGTGGGTCGAAAAGAAGAAAAAAAATGTGTGAACCAAGCGGGATGGACGTGTGGCCCCCTCATGATGGGGAGAGACTTTTAAGCTGGTGCCATGAAATTAACAAAACCCTGCATCTTTCTGCATATTTAGTGACATTTGTATACCATAAATGTTCATATTCACGAAATTGGTAGAAATAATTGTTTGCAAAATAAAATGTGTTTGAATTTACGAGGATTATATAATGTTATCTATTATATAACAGAATTTTTTTTGTGTGTGTGTGCGTGTGTGTGTCCATCTAAAAGTAAAAAACTACAAACCAAACACCCACAAAATTGGTATATTATTGATCGGCATTGACTGGATGCATAATATCTCAAAATCTAAAAAATCATCATCCATTCTCTGGTGATCAACTAGTCAGGTTTCGTCCGTGTGGGGTTGTTTTTTTCGTGTTTTTATGTACTAAATTGGAAAGAAAATGCAGACTAATTCTTAGAGGAATTCTTTAAATAAGAGAGATTTGTATAAATGGGTATCTACCTACAGAGGAATGGGCTGAGTGGTGTTGAGAAGACCGAAGAGGAAACAGAGGAGGGAGAAAGAAAGATTAAAAAATACAGATAGAGAGAGGTAGAGGGAAGTTTTAATAGAAATGTATTACACTTTTGCCCCGGGCAATGCCGGGTAGCCTTGCTATTGTATAGTAAATGGAAGATTTAGATTTATGATTACAGTTAATTGATCGATTATATCAGCTATTTAATAGATTAACTTTGTCATGTCGTCTCATAGCAGTTATTTCTTTTTATTGAGACAGAGAAGCCATGGCTCATTTAGAGACGTACAAACATTACTTTTAAGTTTCCATTTTATAACTGGCATCTGGTTTTGGAATTTTAGTTTCCAGAAGTAGTTTGCTAAAAACATAATTTAAAATAATAAAAAAAAAAGGTCATTAAAAACTGACATTTTATCATTAATTAAAATAAGATGTGCCAAAGAAAACAAATGAAGATATTTCGATTATAAGATAATTAATTTATAAAATCAGAAGCATTAAAACAATATGCCTGTTAAAATTTAATTCTTTTTCTTTCTTTTTTTTTTTTTACAAATGAAAAATATTGTCCTATGTTAAAAAAAAGAACATCTATAAAAAGAAACCCATTTTTCCATTATCAGTTTAAATCTATGGAATATTTTTTTGAAACGCAAATATAATTAAGGAGAGTGTTTTTATTTTTTTCTGCGAGGAAAATTTATTCAAATAAAAAACATTTTTAAATTACAAAATGTAATTATATGTTTTTTTTTGTTTGTGTTCTTCATATTTGATAAATCATTTAAGTACTGTCTGTGTTTTAAAATATACATAAAAGGAAAATTAGTTTATGGAATAGTGGATAAGTATGGAAACAAAAAAAAAAAAAATAAGGGCACAGACTCAGATATTTCATTTGTAAAAAAGAAATAATGTGTAGACACAGCATCCTAGAACGAAAACGTCCGCTGAGTTCTCAGAATGGGTCAAACAAGTTTTGTAAATGATATTTATGACAATGATTTTATGTAGACTGAAGAATTGACAAAATTCCAATTTGTAATGAAGCTGGCGGATAATTTAGAAAATGATTTAATGGATTGCCAAGCATCGGTTAATAGCTAATTCTTGGAGAGATGAAATCTGTAATTTATCATGTGCATTGAACCGTTATTTGCAGTCAATTGATGGTAATAGTTAGAAATGTCAAAAAATGAATTTCGTTTTCAATATGAAAAGAATTTTTCTTACAAACAATTATCTTTATAATTTATACATAGAGTAAATATTTCTTTCAGTTTCAGTCTTTACATAAAACTCAAACTAAGCGGCCATTTTCTTTTTATGCTGATGTGTACCTGCATTACCAAATAATGCGATTATTTTTACCAAATGAATAAGGTCAAACGAATCGACTGAAATATCTTGGTTCAGCTTTAACGATGGCCTTATTTTTTATTAATCTGTATTATTACTCATTCACTAATCTAGAAACTAACTTTTTATTTTGTCTGAAATTTTAATTTCATATTTACTCCCTGAGAAAAATATTATGATTTAAAATCCTAAGAGTAGATGGAATAACTTCAGAAAGGTTCTGCCATTACTAACCAGCAGAGCGTTACCTTTCTCAACCAAGGTAAAAAAAAAAAAATATCAGGCATATGTATGCAGTGCGATGATGTATGACAATGATGATGTATGACAACCAGTTAAGTTTGAGGACATGCGTTGCATGGAGAGAAATATGAGAATGATACAACAGATATATAATATGAATCTTTAAGATAGGCTTAGATCTGATGACTCCAGAGGAAGAATAAATCTGGACAGTATGGGAAGGTGGATAGAAAAGAGCAGATTTTGATGATATGGCGTTGTTGAAAGAATGAATGAGGGTTGATAAGTTAAAGATAGAACAGTTGAGATAGCAGGTCCGTTTCACATGACGGCAAAGAAAACATGGGAGGAAGTGATAAAAATGGTCTTGAGAGAAAGAAGGATAAATGAAGACCCGGCCAGAGATAGATTAGTTTGAAAGCCAATGTCTTAAATCCCTCCAACACATGTCAGCATATAAAATGAACGTTGAACCGATGATAAGGATGATGGCACTGAAATATTTTTCATAAATGCAAATGTAATGAAGGAAAGTTTTTTTTTTTGTTTCTGGGAGGAAATTTATTCAAATAAGCAAACCTTTTAAGTACCAAAACGGAATTATCAATTTTTTGTTCTTCTTCGTATTTTCTTGGTTGTGTTGAAAATTCTACTAACCATTTGATGAAGGCATTAATTAGTTTCCATTCACTTGCCTCCCTACAAGGACAGAGTTAAACACAAGGTTGGTTTTAATTGTGGGTAAACAAGACCAAGGCTTCCAATTAGTTTCTTAAAAGAAAAAAAAAAAAAATTGAAAACAGAACAGTCCATCTTTTTTCACAAAGTTTTAACCATAGCAGAATGTTTCTTTGCTTGTTTTAAAAAATTCTTAGAGTCCGACATTTAATAAAAGTTCCATGTCTACGTCAATATCATAAGCTTATCTTGGAAAAGATATTCCAATAAATAACACTAATTCTGAAACCTTATGCTTAATATTATCATTAACTATTCTAAATAAATTATGTATGTATATATAAAAAGAAGGAAACTTTTTTGTAATCAGCGTAAAAATATATTTAAATATTGTTTTGAAATTTTTGTGATGCGGATTAATAATTTCGATTATTTGGATTATTCAAACTACTGTTCTAATCTTTGTTGTTATTCTCATAAACTTTTCTGCCAATGTAACCTCCGATTTTCTTCTGCAATACCAAGGGAAATAACTCCAGGGAATAACTGCATAAAACTTCTAACTATACTTTTTGAATAAGTTTTTATTTTGAGTGTATTAAAAAAATTATGAAAGTATAATTACATATTTTAATATGATACATATTTTCACTGAATTAATAAAAATAAAATAATTGTAATGTTTTTATGCTTTTTAAGCTAAAGCAATTATCATTTACCATATTAAAAAAACAATAGAATATCTCGAATAATAATAGAAAAATACTACTATTACTTATTTTACTTTTCCAACCATATTATTTGGATGTTTCTGAATATATTTTGTATTATTTGAATTGTTCGGACTACTGTTCTTGTCTTTATTGTTATTCTCATAACATTTTGGTTCGGATAGATGTAATTTCTGACCTTCTTGTTCCATAGAGTTTGAAAAGTTATAGCTTACTGATCAAGCATGAGCAGAAATACTGCCTCGTTTCCTTTAGAGTTTGCACTCTCCTCCTTTAATGTTCAGTAAACCTTTGTCACTTCACGTGACTTCATGTAGCTTATCTCTATAAAACACGCCACTCCTCTCGCGTCTTCCTTCTTCTGGTTTACTCGCACCAGTAGCAGAGAGAGCACACCTTTTTGTTTCTTTGAGGTGAAGTAGTTTGTAGCATTACCCCCTCCCCACTCCCGCTTCTATGATCACACATTCATGAGGTGGTTCTTTTGCTCCGTGAGCTTCTTTGAGTTTTTTCTTTTTTTTTTCTTTTTTTTTTTTTTTTGCAGCAGATGTATCTTGGATTGGTGAATGGTAGAAAGGATATCTTCGTTCATTTTTACAACAAAAGATAGCCGTTATGATTCAAGATATGTCATGTGAAAAGCGCTGATTCGTTTCCATTTTTGTACTGATTCGGGTCCTTACCTACTTTATATAATATTTCTGAATTTATGACATGAGGATTGATAATTAGTATTATTTGGATTTTTTTAAACTCTTGTTTTCATTTTTGTTGTTAGTCTCACAACGTTTCAACCGACGTAACCTCCGATCTTCTTCAGGTGTATCTTAACCATAGCTCTTATTGGTGAATGGTGAAAAAGAATGTTTTCATTCTTTTTGTTTTTTTCAAATCATAGTCGCTAGGATTTAAAAATGCGTGACATGTTTATGAAATGGAAAGATCGTCAGGTCGTTTCCATTTTTGTGTCGATTCAGTTCCTTACTGATGTGATATAACGTTTCTGAAATTTTTTTATATAAAAATTGATAATATGTATTATTTGGAAGCAATTCAGAAGTATAGGCGACACTAAGTGTGACTGTACGACTGCCACTTGCCAGTTGAAAACCTAGCCTCGTTGTGAAAATGTTCCGATTACTAAACCGTACTTTCTGTTTAAGTTTTAAATAAATAAGCAAATTAACATGAAAGAAAATACGTGAAAATTTTTAACACGTTTTTACAGATTTATTTTAAACTAAAACAGGAAGTCTGGTTTAGTAACCGGAACATTTTCATATCGAGACTAAGTTTTCACTTGACACAGATACAGTTGCACTTAGGGTTTCCTATGCTTCTGAATCACCTATTTGGATGTTTCGGGCTAATGTCTCATCGTCATTGTTATTCTAACACCATTTTTGCCAATGTAACTTCTGACCTTCTTCAGATGTAACTTGCCAATATGCCTCATATTTTGAATGATGGATAGAATGTCTTCATTCTTTATTTCCAACAAACCAGCAAAGACAGTGACAAGTATTTGTTGAAAAAATTTAACTGCCTTCAACAAGCACAATACCATTCTGGCAGTTAAGTCTGGGAGGTGGGGTCCATTATGATATGAGGATGCTTTTCATCCAAAGGCAATGGTAAGTTACAAGTTATCCATGGTAGAATAAATGTTAGCATGTACAGGGAGATTCTAGAAAAGAACCTTCAGAAATCTGCAATTTCTTTAGGACATGATCGGAATTTTGTGCTTCAACACGATAATAATCCCAAACATACCACAAAACTTACAAAGGAATGTTTTTTTTTGTTTTTTTTTACATAGGAGTCACCATTTATTAAGGCCCAGAGACCACTCGAGGATAAGGGTTAAACACAGTACACATACTACACACACATACAGTAGTTAATGGAACAATATAAAATGGTTTGAAAATAATGGTATTAGTGCTCTTAATTAGTTGTGTCAGTCTTCTGACTTGAATCCAATTGAAGGTTTGTTAAATACGTTAGACATTAAAGATTCTAAGCGGAATCGTTAACATTCAAAATGTGTCAGGTGCCTATGAACTAAAAATAGCATCGGTTCCATTTTTATATTAATTAGAGTCCCTACCAATTTGATATAATGTCTTTTTTTTTAGATAAAGGTTTATAATAGGTATTATTTGGATTTTTCGGATTACTGTTCTCATCTATCTTCAGTTTTATTTTCACAGCGTTTCGGTCAATGTAACCTTCGACCTTCTACAACTATATCTTGACAAAGGTTCGTTTTTCGTGAATGGTGGAAAGAATTTTTTTTTAACAGACCATAGTCATTAAACTTAAAAATGCATTATGTGTTTTTATGAAACTGAGAGAGTGTCAAGCCGGTTTCATTTTTATATTAATCCGTCCGATTTGATATAATGTTTATGAATTTTTGAGATGAAGATTGATAATGTGCTTTAGACTTCATAGCTTAGTGGGGGTGCCCTTTTCTCTTCCCTGCACCTTTTCCCCACAGAAGAGACGTTGTGAGCCTGTCTCTGCTTTATCGTTATTTTCATGGCAAGAGCTCAGCTCAACTTCAATCTATGCCCCCCCTCGCCAAACTTTCACAAAAAACACTCGTCTACCTGAAACCACTATCAATAATTTCCCACACTCTTTACCTGTGCCTAAGCCTAAATGTAGATTCCATGAACAAAGCTTCTTTCTTAGAACTACACGCCTGTGGAACTTTCTTCCATTTTCCTGTTTTCCAGCTGACTAAAATCTAGTTGTCTTCAAGTCCAATGTAAACAAGTTCTTGATGAACCGTCCCCTTAAGTAATCCAATTGACAAAATTCCAACTACTTATGTTTACTACGCTATAATCACATTGACTAATGTATACCCATTAACCCTTATCCTCGAGTGGCTTCCAAGCCTTGATAAGTGGTGATTTAAAACAGAAAAAGTTAGATTTGACTAACATTATGACAGCGAGCTACCCCCTTGGATTGAATAAAGGATTTCATTCGAAATTGTGCAGATTCCCGAGTGCGACAGAAAGATTCCTGAGTTGACGATTATATCGGTCAGAAACGTTGTGAGAAAAACATCAACGTTTAGAGCAACAGTCCAAAGCATACAAATATTTTTTAAATCAAGGATTTTGTGTGGATATACCAAAAAATTGAATTATATGAAGTTTTCTTTGTATTTTATGCTAAATTTGTTGGTTAGCTGACGGGCACGTTCTTCAAAAATGCTGGCACCACTAAGACTGATAATGCATTGTATAAAAGTCTTTAACGAATCTAGCATTTGTTCTTTTTTTTTTTATTCTTAAAGAAACTTTGATGCCAACCCATCGGTACATTTGGTATCTTTTTTCATGGGGATATTGAATTTCATCCATCCTCTTCTGTTTTTCTCTCTATATATTTATTTATCAGTATCACTATTTATCTATCTCATATACTCTCTTCTTTCTGTCTGTCTATCTCTCTTTCTCTCTCTCTCTCTCTCTCTCTCTCTCTCTCTCTCTCTCTATATATATATATATATATATATATATATATATATATATATATATATATATATATATATATCTTTTATTTATTTATTTCTGCTCGTTCTTCATTTCGTTTCACTTTTTTCTGTTTTATTTAAAAGTTTTGTTTCTTCCCTTTTATTTTTCTTTCTTTTCATCTTTTTCCTCCATTTTCTTTTCTCAATTTTGTTGTTTTTTCTCCCTTTTCCCCTCCCCATCTCTCGTTCTTCCCCCTCACTCTCTCACACTCCCTCTCTGTATGTTTCCATTTCTTTTTTCCTTCTCCCTATTCTCTTCGTCTTTTCAATTTGTTGTTGTTCTTTCTTCCTTTTTCTTTCATATTTATCTTTTAGTTTCTTTCTGTTTCTATTTAAAAAAAAAAAAAAAACACGGATTTTTTTTTTATTTCCTTCTTCCTTTACTTTCATTTTATTAATGATTGCCCACTCCTCCCACATGTACCCCTTACTCCCGATTCATTCATATTGAGTCACTTAATATTTTTTTCGCTTTTTTTTTTATTTGTTACAAAACGATAGAATTGTAATATGACTCAAAAGCTTAGAAAGAAATTAAACAAAAGAATAACTAGAATGAAAAAGGAAATAAAGCCTTCTTTGATTTTTTTGTGTATTTGGCCATTGATGACTCCCTCTCCTCATCCTTATCGTCTCTCCCTCCTCCTTCACATTCTCTTCCTCCTAACAATATTTTATTAAATTTTTTTTTAATGGCGGGTATTATTTGCCCTAATATAGATTTCAGGGTATTCTCCTGGTTTACTAACATAGATTCCGGATTTGTGATGTACATTTCCAAACCGGAAGTAACTAGGGTTATTCGTCCCTAAACAATATTTTTGACTAGATGGAGTTCAAGACAAGCCACCATGTCGAGTTTTATGTTCAATATTACCTTAAAAACAATAACATCTTAAATATTGCTTTTACTCAAGAAAATATTCTATTAGCCATGATTAGGTTTAAGTTTCAAGTAATTTTAAATTGTATTCTTAGTATCGCCTGCAGCAAGGATTGAACCTTCAACCGTCAGAAGACTATCATTTAGAGCTGATTATTAATGGACACTTTTATTCGTTGCATCATTGGCCATTGCAGAGGTTGCAGGTTGAAATATTGTAAGAATAAAATCTAGAATGAGAACATTAGTCAGAATAATCCAAATAGGACAAAAACGAAGACGTTTTTTTTTTTATTCCAAATTTGTTATGTATCTTTCCAAAACCGGATGTAAGTAGAGTTATCTGTTCCAAAACCGGAAGTAACTAGAGTTATCTAGCTGCTCTTACATAATTTCGTTGACTAGTATGGGGCAATAGAAACTCATCCAATAAATATCACCGATCATGCAAAAAATGTAATAATCTACCAGTAATGTATTTAATGTTCGATTTTTGAACAATTATCAAGGCTTCGCCATTCCCCCCCCCAATCTATCTCGACAAGCTTTCACACTACTTTTATTTTTAAGTAAAAAATAGTTTAAAATAAGTTAAAACACACACACACAGACACACACACACACACACACACACATACACACAAAAACTTATCTATACAGTTAGAAAAGTAAGGTAGCTTGTCTTTTTTTTTTTTTTTTTTTTTTACAAGGGTGTCACCACTTATCAAGGCCCACAGGCCACTCGAGGATAAGGGTTAATAGGTATACATTAGTCATTGTGATTTTAGCATAGTAAACAGTGGGACTTTTGAAACTTGATTACTTAGGGGGGACGATTCAATTAGAACTTGTTCACATTGGACTTTTTCTTTTTTTTTTTTTTTTCATAGGTATCAACTCATTATCAAGGCCAAGAGGCCACTCAAGGATAAGGGTTAAATAGTGTACAGTAGAAATTGGACAATATAATAATCATTAGTAATGTCTTTTGTCTTTTGGTAGCATTTATTTATTGTGCACTTATTTGTTACACACTTTCTATTTGTTCTGTTCACTTTGCTAAACAATGTCATAAACTTTTAGTAGAGAATAAAATTACCTCACTATAAACTTCAATTTGCATTACTTATCACAAAATAGAAAAAAAAGTCCTCTCTACTTTCTATGTTCATTAATATTTTCTTGCATGTGTATATACACTCAATCTATCCTTCTCCCGAGGGTAGATGGGATTCTCTTAAGCCGTAGTAGGCACTTCATCTAGTGATGGCGTCACGATAAAAAATACCCTTGATAGCCCTGGCGAACCATCAAGTATTCAGCTACCGACAAGATTTTAATTACACTATTTAGATGGCACAGTCATGTTGACACACCAGTTCTTGCCAGATCACCGAAATTAAGTAAGATTAAGCTTCGCCAGTACGAGATGGGTGACCATTCGGGAAGGTGAGGCACTGTATATACCGCAAGGTTAAATACCAGATTGAGAAACTGATGTGGTTTATTTATCTCTCGAGGGTACATGGGACTCTCTTAAGGTGTGGTAGACACCCTATCTAGTTATGGCGTCACAATGAAAAATACCCTTGATAGCCCTGGCAAAGCATCAAGTATTCAGTTACCAACAAGATTTGAATTACACTACAAACTGGTGTAGTGAGTTCAATCTCGGCTCTGGCCATGCGGCATGGATGGACACACTCAAACATTCAATTTTTACCTCATCTACATTTTCCATGCACTGACTCGTAGCAACAGTAGAAGCAGTATTAGCAATGTAAAACAAGGCCTCTGACTTATATACCGCATGCAACCAAGCTGGACTTTTAGACGTTGCTAAAAAAATAAATAAAATAAAAATGTTGTGGTATCTAGTCGACATATTGAGTATGGAAGGAAGGTGTGATAGTGTGATATGAGGATGGGGTTGGAGGCAGACAGCAATAGCGGTGGCGTCTAGAAAATAAGTTACAAAACATCCATTATAAATGCAATTCAATGAATCATTTAATTATAAAAAACAATCAGACCAACTGAGGGAGAGGATGCTAGTTGTTGTCGATGGTGGTGGTGGTGGGGGGGGTCAGTCATTATCGAAATAAATTATTGATAGATATCGATTAGTGTACATGCTATTGTTTAACACTTGTTTCAGGAATACTCTTTATATTGATTTTTAAGAAATTTTTTCCTGTTTCCCTTCAGCTCAACATAAAAGATTACAATTGATGTTTTTTTTTTTTTTTTTCAATTTATTAAACATTTTTCTTTTTTTTAATAGTTTTTCTGGTTCTATTAAGGTAGTATTTTCCTTAATTTTCTGCGTGGCGCTACCGGAACTGGTGAAGAGGCAAAAAAAAACAGTGCATTTGCTTTTTTTGTTTGTTTTTTGCTAGTCAGTATTTGGATTTTGAAACGATTTATTGAAAATATATATATATATATATATATATATATATACGAAAAGGACGTTAATGAAAAGTATGCAATAAAAAATAACATAATTAGTCTTTATTTGTACTTTAATAACCAAAGTTAAAAAATAAAAATGTATTTATTTCAATCATTCTTAATTAAAACATCTATATATATATATATATATATATATATATATATATATATATATATATATATATATATATATATATATATATACGTATGTATATATATATATATATCTATATATATATACATATAAATACTTATTTATTGTTATATAATGTGAACATGTTTATATAACAATAAACAAGTATTATCAGCTCTTTTTATTGAGCACTATCTAACAACCTCGTTGAATTCACTAGTCCATTACTTTTGAATAAAAAAAAACCCGAGTATATATATATATATATATATATATATATATATATATATATATATATATTTATATATATAAAATATATATGGCGATTAAGCTACACTGAATATTCCGTGTTTCATCCACTCTAGGTCTCTTCAGGCTTATGCCTGAAGAGACCTAGAGTGGATGAAACGCGAAATATTCAGTGTAGCTTAATCGCCATATATATTTTATAAATTTGTAGTAATTTATAAAATATACATTTTATAAATTACTAACTAGCTACTTAGTAATTTATAAAATATACATTTTATAAATTACTAAGTAGCTTTACCTACATATTGAGCACTCTTGAAGTAAATCCTTAAAGTTCACGCATAAATCTATACTTTCGTATATTAATTTTATGTGAGTAAATTAAGTAGTTATATATATATATATATATATATATATATATGTATATATATATATATATATATATATATATATATATATATATATATATGGATATTTTTATACTAGTAGCCAAATTGAATATTGAAATGCTCATATTTTTGGTTCTATGGGACGCAACTACATGAGAATTTGCAATCTTTTTGAAGATTGTAATACTATTGTATAGTTAAAATTTTATGACAATTGATAAAAAAGAACCTATATTTTAAAACCAATAACATATGCCCAAATTTACATACATTTGTATATATAGTGTCCTGCAAACCAGGTTCAATTTTGCTGCTACGGTTGTCTCCCCTGTGGCCTTGCTAAGCCACTAATAGATATACCATTTGGGGAGGGGCGGTCAATTTTATAAATTTCAAATCTCAGTGATCAGAATTTAACAAATGAAGGCTCATTGGAGAGGTAATAACCTAAATTGTGTAGTAGGGTATGTGACCTTTACCCTTAATGTCATACCTTAAGGGGATCATTCATTATCCAGAGCCTATTTTTTGAATTTTTTACAGCTATAAAATGTTTCAATCATAGTCATTTGTTTTCCTAGTTTTGTATATGAATTACAAAATATCTTATATTTCCCCAAAACCTCTGGCCTTAATGGAAGGGAGACTAACACTTGTTGCTTTGGATTCAAATGATCGGAAATAACAGCAAGGGAGAATTAATTCCAAATATTTCGCATATGTTATATCTCCCCCCTTTGGTTTTCATACATAAAGTAAATTTCACAGTGTATAAAGATTATTTGATACTTGAGATATTCATAATCGAATCCTATTTCCAAAAATGGGAGCTATAACATATGAGAAATATTTGAAATCAAGTCTCCCCTTGCTGTTATTTCAGATCATTTGAAACCATAGCAGAAAGTTTTAGTCTCCTCTCCATCAAAACCAGAGGTTGGGGGGATATATACAGTAGAACCCCGGGATATGGCATTAAAAATTAGTAACAATATACATATAGTATACAATATACATGGATATAATAAAATAATATTATAAATAACATCATAAGCAGGGCCAAATACCATAACCAGGAGTTGGAAAAAAACATTGTATTCCACATCGTAACCTAAAAAAAAAGTCTCCTTGGGCTATTACTCCGGGGGTTCCACTGTGTGTGTGTGTATGTATATATATATATATATATATATATATATATATATATATATATATATATATATATATAAACCATAAAGCGGAAGACCAGTACCCGCATTAAGCTGGTCTGCAGTTTAATTTGTTGCTGGCAATCTTGCTCTTGCTTGTTGCTGGATCTCAACATTTTGAACCGAGAGAGAGACTTAGCTGTCATACAAAGCTAAGACTCTGTAACATCATATTTGTATAGATACTCCCTCAGACATTTGGGCTCATGGATTTTAAATGTCTGAGGGAGTGGCACTCGTCTGACAACACGTTGTAATCATCATCATCATATATATATGTATGTATATGCATATATATATGTATATATATATGTATGTATATGCATATATATATGTATATATATATGTATGTATATGCATATATATATATGTATATATATATGTATGTATATGCATATATATATATGTATATATATATGTATGTATATGCATATATATATATGTATATATATATGTATGTATATGCATATATATATATATATGTATATATATATGTATATGCATATATAAATGTATATATATATGCATGTATATGCATATATATATGTATGTATGCATATATGTATATGTATATGCATATATGTATATATATATTTATATGTATATGCATATATATATGCATATATATATATATAAATATATATATATATATATATATATATATATATATATATATATATATATATATATATATATATGTAATTTTGGTTCGTTAAAAGCGAATAAAACCATATTTCTACGTTACCAATTTAATTGAAATTTTCAGAAATTCTATTTTTAAAGTCAAGGATTGTTTTTTTTTTTTATGCTATTAAAATAATTTAACATTGCGAATTATAAAAATATTAAATTAAATGAAAAATATTTTTCGTAACTGCGAGATTATCGCCATTTTATTTCCGTAGAAATTAGCTTTTCACTTATTGAGATAAGTATTTTTTGTATTAATTTTTATGATACTCATGCAGAGAGTGATCCGTGCTGAAATAATGTTATTATTTAAAAAGTCATTCTTAACATGGGGAGGGGAGGATGTTTTGTACCTATTCTGTACTTTAACCTTACAATTGAATATAAAAAAAAACATATCGTAAAACGTTAATCAAACGTGGAAATATGATTTTAAAAATAGCGCGGATCCCTCTCTGCATTAGCACCATTTTATTTATTGCGGACTATTATTCTCATCTTTATTAGTTGTTTCACGACTTTTCGGCCCACTATTCCTCTGGCCTTCATGAAAAGAAGTAAGTCCTTTTATAAATGTTCAATAAATTTTTCCTTTTATTATTCTTAAAGAGTAAAACTTTTCTTATTCATGAAAAGAGTTAAGCCTACGTAAATAAATAAATGTTTGTACACGTGACAAATTATCAATAAATGGTTTAGTTACTTTTTTTTAAAAATTATTTATGAAAAGAGTTAACGTAAATAATGTTTGTAAAAGTGCGAAAGGCGACGTTGTACAACCATCACTCCCGTGCTTAATTTCTATAATAATTATTTCGACATTTGAAAGTGGTGCTTACTTTTTAGTTACAACGTTCTGATAAATCAGTCACCCATTTTGTAAGCAATAAAAACGCGGTATATCAAAACCATAGAAAGTAAAAATAATATGTGCCTCTACCGCATTTGTAAGTCAGAAATATATTTGTTTCTCAAAGAAAAAAAATAGATTGAACACGACTTTTTTTTTATTGTTTTTATGAAAATAAAGTTTCGAGTTCCAAAAAAATTTTTTTTTAAAAAACTTATTTAGTTGCAATCATCATGTGTATATATATGTGTATGTATTTATATATGTGTATATATATATATATATATGTATGAGTGTGTGTTTGTGTGTACACACACACACACACATATATATGTGGGCAGTTAATCAATAATGTTTTGACATTGTCCAAATACCTAAGCTCAATTCTTTTTAACAAAAAAAAAAAATATATATATATATTTATATATATATATATATATATATATATATATATATATTTATTTATATATATAAATATTTATATATATATATATATATATATGTGTGTGTGTGTGTGGGTATATATATATGTGTGTATATTTGTATGTGTGTATATATATATATATGTATATATATGTGTGGTGTGTGTATATATATATGTGTGTGTATATATGTGTGTATGTATATATATATAATACTTTTATTTATCTCAAACTACCGAGATGTAAATGTGTGATGTAATTAGGGGCCACATTTATAGGGACACTCCTAAGTGGAGAGTTGGGTAGCAAAGTTTTTTTTTCACTTTTCAATTTCTGCCTGCTGGTACAGTTAGAGAAACAAGGAGGAACTGCGAAAAGAAAGCAATCCAAAGAATGAAACTATTAGAGGAGAAAATTTCCTGCATCCAGAAAATTCTACAGTGTAAGGGTGGGATTTTGTTGCCTGTCCAGTTTGTTGAAGGTATTCACATTGAGGGGCTACAAATGCAGTTTGTCGGAGTATATTTCATGGAAGTACTTGTAAAACAAACACAAGGATGCAACACTGCAGTGATGTGACAGAGGTTAGAGCTTAGTAGACAGTGTGAGAAATTTTAGATTAAAGACTCCTCTTTTAGATCCTGTCTAATAGAGAGAGATAAAGACTAGTGATTGGCGCAGCATTCCAGATATGATAACAATACTCCATGCACAGGCAAGTGATATCAAATACCGGCAGATGTGAGAAGTTTTTTTAGCCTAGTAGGATTTGTTTCACTAATGTTTTAAACGAATCTGACATTTAAAAACGACTGTAAACTATTTCAGTAGTTCCATGACTGAGAACTTTTGGTGCATGGTAGAATTTCCCTATACTGGCAGCTGAGGGGACTATAACTTAAAAAAAAAAAAAGTAATTTCCAAGGTTTACTTAGAATTGTTAGAGTTAGATTAATATCTGCTGGATGTCAGTTAGTTGTGCACTTACATTTCTATGACTTTAATAAACCAATTTTTTTCTTATTCTTTAATTTAAACTGGTAGGTTTACCCGGCATTACTTGGGACCGACGTGTAACATGTTTTTATTACAACTTTTAGTTCTCTATCTTTCTCTTTCCCCCTCTTTTTCTCCATCCCCTCTTTCTCCTGGACGGATCTCTTTTACATAGATTCATCGAGGAAAAAAACTCCTTAAAAAAGAAAAAAAAATCAGTGACCTCCCTTTAATACATAAAATGACCTAACCCCCCCTTTCTTTGATGTAATTTAGGGTCAAAGAATGAATATTTTTTTTTTTTTTTTTTTAGATCTTATTCATCTAGGACAAAGCTAATTAAGACTATACAAACTTTGTGGATGTTTGTTTTATAGTTTTTTTTTTCTAGCTGGACATATATACACAGACGCACAATCATACAACTGTCCTAATATAATAGACAAGCAGGGCTACTCATTGTCGCCCAGGGTAATAAAAAACTAAATAAAAGATGTTATTATTTTTTTTTCCTTTTTTCACCCTCACCCCCAGAAGAAAAATTCTTTTTTTATGTGAGGAGCGAAAAATAAAACTTAAGAGACCTTCAGAGCACTATTGAAAGTGTCAAATAAAATTAACTATTCGCACAGAGCACTACTAAAACTAATTATCCTCTTTCTTTGTAGAGAAATGACAATATTTAAGAACTCTTTGCTAAGAACTTTGCAGCTAATTCTAGCCTATGCGATCAGGGCTGCCAACCCACCGCATTTTTTCCTGTGTCTGAAAACATGCTATGTAACATGCAGATATCTGTGCATGATTTTGCCAAGCTGACCAAAAGCCTTGATTCCAATAAAGCAACTGGCCCTGACGGTATTCCTATTATAGTGCTCAAAATCTTCAACCAGAACTAGCTCTCATAATTACAAAACTGTTTATTAATTTCCACAGCCAAACAACATTGAAACCGACAACAGCCAAGAAAGCTAACGAACCGGAAGTCCAAGACAAGTTTGCCCCTCATTTGGGTTTATCAGTTAAACACACCCGGACTTGGGATTCAAAACCAGAGCCTCTTGCATGCAAGGCAAGCACTCTACCAACTGAGCAAATGCCCTGTACACAAGAAATTCTATTAACTAACATAGATCAAGCAAACCGCGCTGAAATCTGACTGTGAAATGGACCTACTGTCTCTTGACAAAGGATGTTGTCATCCAACCAGCTAATAACTCCAAGCTAATGTCTCACAAGTAGGAATTTTATTAGCAAGGACGATGCCATTCGTTATAGAATATTCAGAATGTGAGAGATTATATAATAATTTCCACAGCCAAACAATGTTGCAGTCCACAAGAGCCATGACAGTCAATGAACCGGAAGTCCAAGTGTTGTCTTAAAGAGAGTAGTAGTTGATGGGCAGAAATCAGAAGCTTACAGTATTAATGTTGGAGTCCCTCAAGAGTCTATCCTAGGCCCAATTCTCTTCCTGATCTACATCAATGATCTCCCAAATCACATCCTAAGATCATTTATAGACATTTATGCTGACGTTACTACCATCTATGGCAACACTTCTAAAGCCGTAAATGATTAAGTTCTCTCTAATTCTCTCTCCTCTGATTTTGATCACATGGTGCAATGGGGAAAGAGGTGGCTGGTTAATTTTAATGCATCTAAAACCAGGCTTCTATCTTTACATCATCAACGCTCTTATCCCCATCTGGCATCAATTGAAATAAATGACTCTCATCTTGGGGAGGCTCCATGCTTTGACAAACTTCTGGGTCTGACCTTTACTTCTGATTTGAGATGGAATACGTACATCAAATCCATTGCCAAGGCTTCTGGAAAAATAGTGGGATCGTTCTTCTGCTCCAGTAGATATCTCACTGCTCATGCAATTCTCTATCTATGTAAGAGCCAAGTATGAATATCTTTTTTTTAATTTTAGATATTATTCATCTGGGGCAATGCCGATTAAGAATATGCCAACTTTGTGGGTGCTTTGTTTTGCTGGACAAACAAACACACATACACACAGGAAAGAAACTTGAATGCCTACTGAATAGAACTTGAATGCCTACTAGACGCTATCCTTTAGTGTCTAAGGTCTCTCTGTACAGAGATTTGCCAGGACAACCTGGCATCAGGATACTTTTCTCTTTAAAATCAAATAGTATTCGCGGCCCAAATAGGATCTCCTTAGTATGTCTAACCCACACTGGCTTTTATGAAGATTGGTAAATCTTCACATGTGATGTTAACTCAAGCAACAACGCAAAACTGGATATTCCACCAGACTAGATGAATTCTTGTTCTGGAGTCCAGTAAGACCAAGAAACCAAAAAAAAAAAAAAAAAGAAAAAAAAAAGAGATATACTACAACATATTTAAATGGTCTAACTCAATGTTTGTGAGATAAAGAACTTTAATGGAACGTATATCTTTGTATCTCATATAGGGATTAAGGGTTAGCTCCAGGTGGTGGTGGTGGTGGGGGGGAGCATTGATTTCTGAGAACTTCAACTGAAGGAAAATGAAACAGAGAAAAACAGACAACTGACCTTTATATAATAGAAGATTAATGTTTTAGATAAACAAAAATACACTTCTGCACTAATATTTGTGTAAAAATCCCTCAATGTTTTTCCTTCTGTTATGAAAAGGATGCAAAAGCGTGTTTTCACATCTTGTTTGGATTTAGCCGTCGTTTGAATCTTATTAGAACTTCTCTTTGATGTGTCCTCAATACGTGTTATCATAATTATGGCCCTTTATGGACCCATTTACACACGGCACGAAGGTACACTCAACTATTCCCTTTAAGAAGAAGAAGAAAAAAATTGGATGGAGGGGATCGCAGAAAAGTTATTTCTTAAAATGTGGGAAGGGATTAAAAAAAGTAAATAAACCAAATAGAATCTGGAAAATAACTGATTTGATGAGTTTTGAAGTTTGCTATCAAAGAAAATATACGTTGCACTGAAAAAAAAAAAAAAGAAAAAAAAAATGGTGGACAGTAAAGGTAAATTAAACAGGAAGTTATTTTTTTTATGAAGATGCAACTGTTCAGTTTTTGTGTTCAACTATGATAATTCTATTTCAAACTTAAGCATGAAAGACCAACGAAAATGGTAAGTGAAACTAAAGCATTACAATGTTATTTAAATTTAGCATGACAGACCAACAGAAACGGTTGTTCAAATTTAAGCCTGCTAGTTATACTGAAATTGCTATTTCAAACGTAAGCGTGACAGACGAAAACTCGTAAATAGACAGATTAAAAGAAATGCTATTTCAAATTTGAAGCATGACAGACCAAATAAAATGCTTGTGCAAAAATCTGGTTGCTTTTAAAAAATGCTATTTCAAACTTAAGCTTAACAAAATAATTGAAATGTTATTGGAAATGTAAGCATAACAAACCAAAGAAAAAGTTTATTTCAAAATACAGACTAGACTGTGTTTTAAAGTGTTTCAGTGCGTTTAAAATAAGATAACAAACGTTTTTCTTTTCTTTTTTTTGTTCTTTTATTTTTCGTTCGTTTTTCTTTTTTTCTTTCTTGTTTTATTTTTCCTGCTATTTTTCCTGCTATCTTACTTTTTCTTTTTCCTTTCTTTTGATTTCTCGATTTTCTTTCTGTTTTTCTTTCTTTTGTTAGCCAGCTCGTTGTCTCTCTTTATTTAATTCTTTCTTTCTTGCTCTCAATTTACGAGTTTTCTTTTTTTTTACCTTTCTTTTTTCTTTCTATCTTTCTTAGTTTATTACCTTCTCTTTTCTTTCATTCCTTTTTCTTGTATTTTACTACTTTAGTTCTCCCAGTCTAAACACCTTTTCTTTATTTATTTATTTAATTACTTCTTTCTTTCTTTTCTCTAAGATTTCCACCTTTTCTTTTTGCCTTTCTTTCTTATTCTTGGCCTTTTCCTAACCCAAACCATCTTCTTTTTTTTCTTTCTTTCTCTGTGTTTACCACATTCCATTTTTTCTTTCTTTCACTCTTCTTTCTTTCTTACTCATCTTTTTTTGTGTCATCTTCATCTCCCTGTATTCATCTATCTCACATCTCATTTCAGTTCTCTCCTTGTTCTTCATTTTCTGGTTCTTTTGTTCCTGTTTCTCATTAAGTCAAATGCGGTGCAATCACATTGACGCACCGGTTCTCATAAGATCACCAAAGTTAAGCGACTTTGATCCTGGTCAGTACCAGATGGGTAATCATTTGTGAATACCAGACGCAGTAAACGGATACAGGTGTGGCAATCTGTATACTTATCTAACCATTAGAAAAAAATTGATAGAATATATATAAATTTAGACAAGAAAATCATGTTTACATAGCGATTTTCAATAAGACACAAAAGTTAAGCAACGTTAGGCTTGGTAGCACTGGATGGGTGACTATTTGGGAATACCAGGTGCGGCAATCTGTATACATATCTAACCATTAGAAAAAAATGATAGAATATATGATCTGAAATTATATAGCATAATTATGTTTACATGTCCGTTCTCGTAAGATCATCAAAGTTATGCAACTTTGAGCCTGGTCAGTATCAGATGGGTAACTATCTGTGAATACCAGGTGCTGTATATGTATACAGGTGTGGCAATTCGTATACATATCTGACCATAAAAAATTAAAAAAAAAAAACGACAAACTCACAGAACCACCCCCAGCTCTGAATTTGTTAACGTCTTACCTATATCTACTGACATAGAATGATTCATGTCAAGACAGTTATTATTCCAAAAACAAATGCCATTATATAGAACTATAACATCGGAGTAAAAGTTTTACTTGTTTGTAGGAAAGACATTTTAAATGATTGTAATTTATTTTATGCATATTGTTATTGCTTAAACATTTCACCATGAATTGATTTTTAACATTTGCTTTCAGATTATTAAAGCATCATTTATACTTTTTCTGCAATATTCCCACCCATTCGTATTATATTTGAATCCATCGGACTACTGTTCTCATCTTGAGTGGGATTTTCACAACCTTTCAGTCGATGCAACCTGCGACCTTCTTCAGGTGTATCTTGTCAAACTTGGGAATGTTTCTATCAAACTCAGGAATTTGGATGGAATTTCGAGCGGAACCCTTTATTTACTTCACGGGGGCAGCTTGCTCTTGTTCCGTCAGCCATGACTGGGTAGAGGTTCTAAGTAATTTGCAATTGTATTTTTTTTTTAGTCGTCCACACTGAGGATTGAATCTCCAACCTTCAGGAGAATATCACTTTTTACAATTGATTTGTCCAAGTATTCTAACTACTGCGCCACGGGCCCTTGCAGAAACGTCATTGCCATCCATGTTGATCTGAAAACGGCTTTCTTTAATCAACAGAAAGGGAGTCATCTTTCATTAAGATAATGATCATCCTAACCCAGATGACCAAAGATCTTGGAGAATTTGGTTAGGAAATCTTGCTCAATTCTAACTTGTGCTTACCTAGCTTGAGACACTCCATGGCCATTCTCAATTACATTTACTATTGGTATGGAAACAGATAAATATGACCTCTTTACAACCACCTACATAAGTAGGAAGTTGTTCCCTTCAAATTTCATGTTCCTAAGTTTAATAAACTAAAATTATTAAAGTCAAACAGACAGATGTCTTTCATATTATTATAGACTAGCAGGGGTGGGACGCTAGGCCTTGTCCGGTTGTAAAATATGCTTAAATATATTTTAATTCATGCAGATTTCATATTTATTATTATGAAGCAAATTCTCTATTGAATATTATATTGTACCTAATATTAGTGATTTCATAATCACTATAAAATAATGATTTCAAAAGTGTTTTTTTTTTTGTTTTGTTTTTTTTTTAAATAAATACTTAGGTGCCATCAGCTAGAATCGAAACCAAAAACATTTAGCGCTCCTGCTGCATTCCTTACCATTTGGGCTATCGACAGATAGATAAGAAAGATTCAAAATTAAATAATTTCAAGTTATGAATAGATTTGTGCATACGCAAAACTGATAGAAATATGTCGGCAAGTAGATGTGAAGATTTTGCATTTCAACTTGTCGACATATTTCTGTGCATATATTTCATCCATCCAAACAAAGATTTTACTCATTATAAACCATCCTTGATTACTATTTCCTGCTAATTTCAGTGTTATGTGACCAGTAGTTTAAGAGTTTATCGGTCAAATATTTTCACACAGACATATAGGCATACATGATGACTGCAACGTCTTATCAGACGAGTGCCACTCCCTCAGACACTTAATTTCCATGAGCCCAAATGCCTGAGGAAGTACCTATACAAAGATGATGTTACAGAGTCTTAGCTTTGTATGACAGCTCAGTTTTTTCTTGGCTCAAAATGTTGAGATCCAGCAACAAGCAAGAGCAAGATAGCCAGCAAAAAGTTAAACTTCAGACCAGCTTAATGCGGGTACTGGTCTCCCGCTTTATGGTTTTTTAAATCAGAGATTTACTTCTCCTAGAAAGGTTGCCTTCACCACGGCTTACAGGTGCCCTCTCCACCCCAACACACATACATGCACACAAACACACACAGTGCTAGTTGGCCGTTGACCCCGGTCATGTCATATGCTACTGGTACCATGTAACCCAGTACTACCTGCATCATGGTCGGGTCACCGGCGGCTAAACTGGTTCCCCCACCAGACTTGTTTGATGAGGAGGGTGGCTAGTCTCCCTGAAGGATTAAAAACAAGACCTTCCAAATTTTGTACATTCATCTTAGTTTATTTTTAATCAGTTCATATGTGTGTCACATTGGTACAGTGGTAATGTCACCAGCTTTGAATGCTACAATTTTGCTTTTGGTTTTGATTCTAGTTGATTGAACCCAAATACTTTTTTTTTATTTTTGAAATCACAACTCTTTAATAATACATACAAAATCTGGACAAATTAAAATATCATATTTAAGCGTATTTTACAACCGTGAAAAGCCGGGTGCCCCTCCCCTACTAGTTTATCTATGCTATAAAGGGTAGTTGTATGTATGTATGTTTGTATGTTCAGCTAAATATTCAAAACTATAAAACAAACACTAACACAGTATTTTCTTGATCGATATTGCTCTGTAAGAAGAATATGAAAAGTCCAGAAAAAATTATTTATTCTTTGACCCTAAACTGGCACGTATTTTGTTGGGGAGGGGGAGAGTCGATTCAGCCAAATTATGTGCTAACTGAAGGGACTTAACTTTTTTTATGAAGGAGTTACTTCCCTTCTACCAACTCATTCCTCGAAAAATCTATAAAAACGAGTTGTGTGTCTCTGTATGTGTGTCCAGAGAGAGGAATAGGACGGACAAGAAAGAGAAGGGTGAAAACAAGAAGAGGGAGAAAGATAGAAATATGTTACACTTTTGCCCCGGGGAAACGTCCGCTAACTCTGCTAGTTATTACATATAGAATCTTTTATATTAGACTTGCATCAAAGAATTTTTAGCCTTTTTACCAACGTCATTGCCCCTTTTCATTGGATTTATATTCATTACATCAATTTTGTTAACAACTCTCTTTTCATTTCAAAGAAAACAATTTTTAAAACGTCTAATTTTGTCTGTTTACTTGAACTCAGAATTTAAAAGAATCAGTGTATTGCTAATATTAGGTATTTCGTTATGTCATCATATATAATCCAGTATTTGATGAAGCACTTGGTGTTATGTCTAGCAACTATATATTAAATATGATATGGCTTAACTTGCTTTCAATAGTTTTATTAGATTAGAAAGTATACAAGTCAATAGCTTGTTTGTATTCATTTTCCCTAGAATAAACTGCTGTACCTTTCAAACCGCAATATTTTTCAAACAGCTCTGCTTTTCAAACCGTTGTGCCTTCCAAACCGTTGTACTTTCCAAACTTTTGTGCCTTCCAAATCGTTGTGACTTCCAAACTACTATAGCGTTTAAACCACTGTATCTTTAAAACTACTGTGGCTTTTAAACTGCTGTACTTTTTAAACCATTGTACCTTTCAAACTGCTCTGCATTTCCAAACATTTTACCTTGCAAACCGTTGAACCTTTCAAACCACTCTACCTTTTAAACTACTGTATTGTTCAAACTGCTATACTTTTCTAACCATTGAAACTTTCAAACCATTGTACCTTTCAAACCGCTCTACCTTTCAAATTCTGCTACCTTTCAAACCGTTGAACCTTTGAATCGTGGTATCATCCAAACCACTGAAACTTCAAACTACTGTACCTTTCAAACCGTTATACTTTTGTTTCAAATTCGTTATATTTTTCTGTTGTAGTATTTGTTTTTTAAATGCATTTGTTTTGTAAAAAAAAATTTAAGATTAAATTTTAAAACCGTTTTTCTGTTTTGGATTTGATAATTTCATTTTCTTTTGACTAACTTTTTGTACTTTTTATTTTTTTCAGGTAAGCACAATAATTCACTATAAAAAGATGATGTCTTCCTGCCAATAATTCTTTTTTTTTTTTTGTTTGAAAAATGTGTAAGTAAAAATAAACTATACATTTATTGTCATTCATTTTGTGGCATCGTTTTATCTGATAAAAGGCAATGTCTGTTGAGGTTCTGTTGATCATCGTAGTTGATCATGCTTTCATCATCAGCATCATCATCATTCATCATCACCACCACGACCACCACCGTAATCATTGGTTATCTAAATGTTTCTCCATCCTTGAAGTGGTCCAGAAGAGAAACCCTTTTTTGTAGATCATGGCTTTCATCTCATCATCATCTTTTTTTTTTTATGGCAGTCGTCCTACACAAGTTATGAATCCATCTGATGTAAAGAGATAAAGAGGAGAAAAATAGTACTTCAAAGTCAAAAACTAGCCAACAATAAGTGTTAGCAGTATAGATTCAGACCCGGAAGACAGCAATTTTCCCCCCTTTGTCAGAAACATCACACATACAATATAAGGACTTAAGGAGAAAATAAAGGAAGCAAAGGTTACAGGGATGCCAAAACTAAACCCAAAGTTCACTTTCTACTCTGGGAGAGTTAGGTGAGCCATGTCTGGTTATGCAAATGATTCGTTTTGCACAACCAGTTGTAAACACACATTCAGGACAGCAAAGTAAATGAATTGTTTTCAGTTAAATAAAAACAGGCGGAATTTCTCTATTCAGCAATTGGTTCAGCAACTAACCCTTCCATTCAGCAACTAACCCTTCCATTTAGCTCTGGTCGATTTTCATTGTGATAAGTAGTCTTTATACTAAGGACTACTTAGGCAGTGTTTATTTAAGCTGGTGTTAAAAAAGGCAGCTCCTGTTTCTATATTGTTGAGATGAGGATTGATAATTCATATTATCTGGCTTATTTGGACTACTCTTCTCATCTTGGTTGTTATTTTCAAGTTTCAACTGATATAACCTCCAATTTAATTTGCATATCTATTAGGAATATTTCTGTCGAACACTAGAATCAGCACAGAATTTTGAACAGACATGGGAGTAGCATGCTCTTCTTTTGTCAGCGATGACTAGATAGAAGTCCTAAGTATTCCATGGTTGTATTGCGAGTATCGCACGCACTGAGGATTGAACCTTCAACTCCAGAAGAGTGTAAATTACAACTGAATATTACCAAGTACTTTATCCATTACACCATAGGTCCTTATAAATTCTGAGTTCGACAAGATACACCTAAAGGAAGTTGGAGGTTACATCGGCCAAAACGTTGTGAAAATAACATTCAAGATGAGAAAAGTTGTCAAATAATGCAAAACATATGATGCAACTCCTGATCCGTTTCTTTAGGTTCCGTCCACTGCTCCATAGGAGTCAGGGTACAAGAAGTACTTTGGTCAAGTACTTCTCTGTATAGCTTTGTGGCATAGTCAGATACTCACCTTGAAATTTTAAATTGGACCCCGTTTTTAATTTACAGTGTTTTATATTACGAAAGGTATCATGGCTGAGAAATATAAAGCTGTAATTGGTCAAACTGTTGCATAGTGTTGGGGTCATATTTAAGGAGATGGGATGGAGACATTCATATTGATGACGGGAAGATAGCTTTATAGATTTTACTTATTGATGGAGGAGGGGGTGATCAGTTCTTTTAACACAGGAGGAGACAGACATTACTTATGATGGAGAGAGACATTACTTGGATGGGGTTATGCAAAGTTCATATAAGATGATTACACATTACCTTTAATTGTTGAATGACGACACAAAGACGACAGTTACAAAAACATGACGATAACTTTTTTATTATCACGTCGACCAGTCGAATTATGATGGCATCAAGGAATTCAAAGTCGATCTACATGATTAAACATTCTCCCTTCACTTCTAAAGGGACCCTCCTCTTGATCATGTCAGCTGTGTCCCGCTGACTCCGATCCAGACTCGGCTGCCTCCGATCTTCGTCTTTTGACTCAACTGACTCTGATCTTTGACTCTAGCTCCTATATTGAAAATTCATTTTTACTATGAGGTCATGTATGGCTTCAAAACGTGATCGACTCACATGGCCTAAATATACGTGGTTCGGCACATGTTCCCAAACCATTTCTGCCGACAAAGAATTCTCAGTAACCTATTTTTCAACCTAACCTATTTTCAATATATTTCTAAATTGCATTGTTCATTATTTTTCTAGCTGACCTTTTTAATTCAGTTTTCATAAAAAAAAGAATGAACAATTCAATTCTTTTTACAAACAAACATATCTAAACTATTTTATGTGAAATTTAACAATTCGAAATTCTAGCATTCCATTTTCTGAATCTATTTCTGAATGTTGCTTACAGAGTTCGAGTCTTGGCTTATCCTAATCTCATTTTCCACTTATCTAATGTTTTTCTTACTTACAAGAAAAGGGGACCCTTTTTCTTGTAACAAAACAAGATCATGTGTTCAGAGAGTGGAAACCTTTGAAGTAGTCAATTATATCCAGATGTTTAGTGAAATGCAAGGTTAGTGGTTGGCTAACACTATAATGACACTCTTCTTATGATCACCCACACTTAGGTGTGATAAATCAATATTATAAATATTTAATATAATTTGTTGTCCTCAGTTTATCCATGCAGTGCAGATACTATGCACATAGCATAGCTTGGAGTTTTTCCGATTCACACAGATTTTTTACATTGACAGAGAAAATTATTTGTCTTTTTTTTTTTTTTTTTTGTAATGTCTTGTTACAACGATGGCAGCTGCAGTGGTGATGAGGCAGTCACAGAAATGTTCACTTTTTCTACTTGGTTCGCTTGATGACACAATCAAAAAGAACAACAAATAACTCCATTATTTACTCTGGGATTTGGATTTACTGCTTATGGTAATTTGCAATGGGGTACACAGAGATGAACGTAATATTCCCTGTGCAACCGCCATAGTGAGGAGAGAAGAAATGAAACTTATGTCTGGTCACTTTGATATTAAATCCCCAGGGGCAGGAACCCTCCAACTTTTATGCTGCATACGTTCTCACATGATATCATATTCTAGCACATTGTTGCATCCTTGTGCTTCTTTCAGAAGTAGTTCCATATAAGTAAAATGTGCTCTATGGAACTTATTGCACTTGTGCCCGATCTTCGTAAAACTCACGACCCACCTGAGTTGCAAAATCTTACCTCTTCACTGTATGAGTCTCTGAATACAGGAAGATTTTCTACTTTAATAGTTCCTTTTATATCCTTATATGTATGTATATTTAATAGTTCCTTTGAAATCCTCCCCACTCTTTACTACCTGTCCGTGTCAACATGCAAAAATTTCAAATGTAATGTGAAAAAAAACATCTTACTGCTAAAATCTCCATTTAGGTTGACACTTACCTCACACAAATTTGGCCTATACCGCAGTAGCAACTTCCACTTCAGTAGCAATATATGCCTTGCTCAATGAAACTTGTGGTATCCTTTTTAAGATTCTTGAATAAACGCGCTTAAAGAATCCTCCAGTGTTGTGGGTGCCATAATTTCGAGCTCCTTAATAATCCCTTATTGCCAGTGTTGTGGTCCCATAAGGTTCTAAAAGAAAAACATGACTCAGTATTTGGTAGAATGAAATATAATGAAAAGAAAAGCAAATACAACAAATAAAGTGAATGGTTATGCATCAGTCCGACTGCCAAATATGCATAACTTGTTTATAACGCTGGGAGACATATTCTCTCAGTCTTTGGAGTAAGTGGAACAGTTCATTGTTATCTGTAGTGTGGGCATAACAACAGAAAGTAAAAAAACAAAAACAATTTCTTGAATTTTCCATTTTTTGTTGAATTTTAACTTTACATAGACAACTCTGATTTTAACTTTTGCAAATAATAAAATCCAAGATCGCAGTCAAGATTTGTTTTGCCAGAGCATGTAATAACATCTGTAGGGTGGGCATAACAACAGAAAGTAAAAAAAAAAAAATCTTATCTAAGAAAAGTATTTGCCTACTGTGTACCATCTGCTAAAAAGGAAACCCTGTAATCAAGAATTTGGTTAATTTTTGTTGATCTCAAAATATGCTAATTATATCCTTCACTTTTAATCATAGCAGGAGTAAGATTTAGGCCCTAAGAGACCCGTGTGCTAATAAGATTTGAGGGTATGTACATTATACCCTAAACTCACTCCCATGTATAAAATGATATATCTTTAGATCATGTGCTTCGGTGCAGAACATGAACTGCTCCAACTAAAGTCCATTTTTTTTTTTTTGTTGGAACACATCCAAATTGTTTTTACATTTTTTATTTTTTTTACATAGAAGTCACCACTTATGAAGGCCCGGAAGCCACTCGAGGATAAGTGTTATTGCGTGTACAATAATCAATGGGATAGTATCGTAGTAATCGTTAGTGTTGGAGATTTGAAAAGTATTAACAACTTTATTTCTTGATAAGGAAAGATGAACCTGAAGAAGGTTGGAAGTTACATCGGCTGAAACGTTGTGAAAATACCAACCAAGATGAGAATAGTAGTCTGAATAATCCAAATAACATAAAGATTCACAAGTTTGACATAAAAATGCATCTGAAGAAGGTTGGAAGTTACATCGGCTGAAACGTTGTGAAAATAACAACCAAGATGAGAATAGTAGTCTGAATAATCCAAATAACATAAAGATTCACAAGTTTGACATAAAAATGCATCTGAAGAAGGTTGGAAGTTACATCGGCTGAAACGTTGTGAAAATAACAACCAAGATGAGAATAGTAGCCTGAATAATCCAAATAATATAAAGATTCACAAGTTTGACATAAAAATGCATCTGAAGACGGTTGGAAGTTACATCGGCTGAAACGTTGTGAAAATAACAACCAAGATGAGAATAGTAGCCTGAATAATCCAAATAACATAAAGATTCACAAGTTTGACATAAAAATGCATCTGAAGAAGGTTGGAAGTTACATCGGCTGAAACGTTGTGAAAATAACAACCAAGATGAGAATAGTAGCCTGAATAATCCAAATAATATAAAGATTCACAAGTTTGACATAAAAATGCATCTGAAGAAGGTTGGAAGTTACATCGGCTGAAACGTTGTGAAAATAACAACCAAGATGAGAATAGTAGTCTGAATAATCCAAATAACATAAAGATTCACAAGTTTGACATAAAAATGCATCTGAAGAAGGTTGGAAGTTACATCGGCTGAAACGTTGTGAAAATAACAACCAAGATGAGAATAGTAGTCTGAATAATCCAAATAACATAAAGATTCACAAGTTTGACATAAAAATGCATCTGAAGAAGGTTGGAAGTTACATCGGCTGAAACGTTGTGAAAATAACAACCAAGATGAGAATAGTAGTCTGAATAATCCAAATAACATAAAGATTCACAAGTTTGACATAAAAATGCATCTGAAGAAGGTTGGAAGTTACATCGGCTGAAACGTTGTGAAAATAACAACCAAGATGAGAATAGTAGTCTGAATAATCCAAATAACATTTTTGTGAATTATTCCATAGATTTCTGCCTTTGGATTATTATGGACCATCTTCTTCCAAATATGGGATTTCCTGTGATTTTACTTGTACAAATGGAAATTCTTTTAACTTTCTTGAAGATTTACATTTGGATTTTACCATCACTGGATTTTTTATCTTCCACCAGACTATCCTTTCATGTGTAATCACCTTTTTCTTTACCATATTCCCTCTGCTTCACTTTTTTTTGTTTTCAAGTAAGATTTTTGACTTACTTGTTATTTCATCAAATACTTCTGCATGCAAAATCCGATCCCGCATTTTGCTAATTCCTACCCTCTGATGAGAAGGAAAGTATTTCTTCGAAACTCCGCGGATTAAGGACTATCCATTTATCTAGTGTTTCCTTTTCAGATTAAATATGTTTTTAACTCATTTCAAAGTGTTTTTTTAACATATTTTATTAACTATTTGCTCATATGTATATATATATATATGTATGTATATATATATGTGTATAGTGTGTATGTATATATATGTGTATATATATGTATATATATGTACACTAGCATTTCAGCTCGGCGTTGCCCAGGTGTTTTGAGGTGTATGTTAAGCAAAAAAAAGGGGGGGTCAATTTTGTAAAACTTTGACCCCTATTATAACCCCTTAACATTTATTGTTTTGGACTCAAATCAAGTTATTAAGTTAGATCCATGTCCAAGGAGCCTATATCTAAAATTTCAAGTGTTTAGACCGGAAATTGTCGGAGTAGTTTGGTAGAGTTCTCAAAGGTCAAATCGTTGAACTTTGAGCCCTGAACAGCCAAATTTCTGGCCGAAAACGAATCACATCGATTTTTCCAAATCTCAGTACCCTGTATATCAAATTTCGAGTCTGTAGACTAAAAATTGATAGTTATTGCGTAGGGAAATGTACACAGACACACAGACACGTTCACTTTTATAGATATACTTGCATTTCAGCCCGGCGTTGCCCGGGTTTTAGGATGTGTATGTTGAGCAAAAAAAAAAAAAAGTGGTAGTAGGAAGGCAGGCTCGAAGCCGTACCACAAAGGAGGAATAGAACGGGGTAAAACCTACCGTTTATGCTGTTACGACCACCGCCAAACCGGAAGCAACATTTTTTAAAATTAAGGCTTGACAATCTTAAAGGAGAGGATAACTTTAAAAAATATAGGTGAAAAAAGTGACCCCCCCTGTATAAAAGTGCCTAGTTGAAGGGGAAGATATTAATGTTTTTAGCCAATTTTTCGATATTTGTCAAATGAAAGATCGAACTTTAAAATGATACTGATCTTAGTAAAATCCGTCTCCTCTATTGAAAGTTTAAGGCAGACATACAAACATACATACATGCATACATTTATATATTGGTAACTAAAAATTTTCGACCCAAACTAATGAAAAAGCTTACGCTATCTCTGAATACCCTTTATGTAAAATTTCAAATATTTAGACCAGAAATTGTCTGAGTAATTTGGAAGAGACCGCAGAGGTCAATTTTTTCAACTTTGACCCCTATTATGACCCCTTAAAATTTATTGTTTTGGGATCAAATCAAGTTATTAAGTTAGATCCATGTTCAAGGAATCTATATCTAAAATTTCAAGTGTTTAGACCCAAAATTGTCGGAGGAGTTTGGTAGAGTTCTCAAAGGTTAAATCGTTGAACTTTGACCCCTTAATCGCCAAATTTCTGGCCGAAAACCGATCACATAGATTTTCCCAAATCTCATTAACGTGTATATCAAATTTCGAGTCTGTAGACTAAACATTGACAGAGTTGTTGCGTAGGGAAATGTACACAGACACACACACACACACACACACACACAGACACACAGACACGTTGACTTATATATATATATATATATATATATATATATATATATATATATATATATATATATATACACACACACATTTATATAGTTTATGGTCATTGTACTAATATTTTGTAGACGGTATGTTCTCCATTCCAACTCTCTGCCTCCTACATCTATTCATGCAGCACCCTTCGTTTTTATGGAAGCTTCTCTATCCCCACGTCCACCCCTGGTATACGTATATTTTTCCTGCATTAACAGACAAAATTCAAGATAACCAGAGGATATCCAAGGAAATAAGTGTTTTTTTCTTTCTTTTGTGAAATAAATACCTGACAGATATTCCCATATTTTTTTCTTAAGACAACATCCTCCCCTTCCCACAACTATCCTTAGATGGCCCAGGCCCCCTCCCCATCGCCAACAGACCTTCATACAGCTCCCCCCCCCCTTTTTCCCGTTACCAAACCAAAATATAATCATTCAAGTCAACAAATGAATATGTTTCGTCAGTTTCCCCGAACCCATCTTCTCTTTTCTTGGCCCACCATTCCGGAGGCTAGGCTTTTGAAGGATAGCCTTGAATTTTTGTGTATTAGACATTTTAATTTTTATGAAAACAGAAAGCGACAGGAAAAAAAAAAAAAAAAGTAAACATATTTTTATTTAATGTTTTGCAAACTTCAAAGGCAAGCAAAAAAAAAAAAAAAAAAAATGAAAAATAAGATGCGCATAAAAATAAAAAAAGGGGAAAAAAAAATTTTTTTCTGGAAAACAATTCGTAAATATATATTTTATTATCATTTATGCATTTAATTGCAGATTTATCTCTTCAGTAAATGAAAATTGATACCCCCCCCGCCACTAATCTATCATCTACTACATCATAAAGAGCGATGTGCATTTATTTGCCAACTAGCAAGGAGACCCGACGTTGCCCGGTATTGAATGATGATCAACGAATGTTTCACACTCCCATATTTTATTTTCATCAAAGTCGGTGAAATCGACTATTTTTTAATCAAATCGATTGATTGTCTGCTCTAGTTGGGGACCCACATCGGTGTACTGGTAGGAAGCTTCACATGCTTCCCCACAGTGACTAAGTCCACAGTACATTGTAGTCTACATTGCACTGTAGAGAACCTACTGTTGATTTTATAAAACTATGCTTTATTGTGAGAAAACCCTCACGTAGGCTTTTGCCCTTGGCAGAATGGAAGAAAACCAAACAGAATTACAACAGGCTCACCTTTTAAACTTCAACATAAATTTTATTAAAGCAAAACGATCCATATTGTTAAAGATGTATCATTTTCAGCTATCTGCCACTATGGGCTGGTAACGTCTCCGAAGGGATAATAGTTGGTCTTCGATAAAAACTGGGTAGAAAACTTCCACTGACGAAGAACTGCGCATGTTGAAGAGTTGTGATTTATTCGAAGATGGATACTGTAAGTCGGGTAGCCTCTAGGAGTCCTCCGTTAATTCAGTTCAATGGCGGACAAATGACTGGTCAAACAGTAGACCGTAAGTTCGTATTTGACAGACATTAATAGTAATGAAGAAAGTCAATTAATGCACAGCATGCAAAAATATACAAATTCGCCCGACATAAGGACATTGGTGTTTGCAAACGATGACAAGGTAATTTCGAGGCTTCGAGCCGCGAGTGAGAATTCGATGTCCATTTCAGCCTGTATCTTTTTGAATTCTGGCGATCTGAAAAGATAATTTGGGCCCCAAGAACATCCTCGGCAGTTAGTACTAACATGCAATCTGATTGGCTTAAACAAATCTGTGGGCGGACAAACCGTTCAATAAAGAGCCTGCTTATTTATGCAGAAATTCTTACATTATCTATGATGGCTTGAATTAAAGTTTAAAATGAAATCAAATATCATGGTTCAGTTGTGCATTAAACAGAAACCTTCAGTTTGAACGCGCCCCCTGTCATATTAAAGAACCTACTATTGATTTTATATGCCAGACCTTTCAGCTTGTGTGGCAAAAAAAAAACTTCTCAAATGCACTTCTGATGTTAGGCTGTGTAAGATGTTAACTTTGTATAAAATCCCTGTTCCTTCTTTCATCGGATTATTTTGATTATCGATCTTTATCGAACACATTCCGATACAAAAACTATCTAAGAACACTGCTAGGCACATAAAGTACCTTCATATGAAATCTCACAAAAATGTGCCGAGCCGTTTTCGAGTCCATAGGGAACTAACTTACACAGACCCACAAGCAAAAGTTCCTTTTATAGAATAGTAGACATGGAAATATATATTCGTACCTTCACACAACAAAAATTCGTTTAGCTATAACCACTATGAATAGCTTCCCTTATTCTCTCTCTCTCTCTCTCTCTCTCTCTCTCTCTCTCTAAAACTAAACGAAACTTCAATGAGCAAAGTTTCTTTCAAAGAACTGCCCTTTTGTAGAACACAATACCGTGGGGCTGCTTTCTAACTAATAACAACATGGTCATTTTCAAGCCCAATGCGAATAAATTCTTTTTAAGCCACTCTCTTAAATAATCAAATACTGTCCAATCAGAACCATCATTACCAAACATTATGGCGTTGTCTCAGCGTCCACCTGACACTCGTTTAACCTTGATCCTCGAGTGGCAGGATGGCCTTGATAAGTGGTGACTCATTTGTCAAAAGGAAATTCTATAAATGGGGTGTTTTCTTCTTTTTTATTTTTTATTTTCTGCTTTTTATACCGATTTATAACATTTTCCTTTTTTTTTATTCCTTTTTTGTTAACTTTTATTTTTTATTTTTAACTAGCACATAGCCCGGCATTTCCCGATCGTAAAATACGGTTAAATATGATATTTTAATTCATGCAGATTTCGTATTTATTGAGCCAATTCTCTATTGTGCCCAACATATAGAAGTGGCTGCCTGGATTGACCCGGCTATAAAATAAGCTGAAATATGATATTGATTCTACCTCCTTTAGAGGAAGCCAGCATAGTCCAACCAGGGCTGATACCACATCAAGTATTACTGATTCGGAGTGTCACAGACACTGGGCGGGAGACACCACGTAGCATTTCACACCTGCTTTCATGCAGTCCGATCCAAAGGATTGACATAACCTAGGTTGCTCACAGTCAAATCATTTCTTACACATTCAAGCCAGGTCAACCTCGGTCTACCACACTCCCTAGTGTCTAGGATAACCAAGCATGTTATAGAATTGATTCAAGGGGTAGAACATTGTACATAGCCAACCCACCTGAAATGTTAAGAACGTAAAGCATCCAGAATCCTACAAAGGACACAACACGTAGAATGATGCAAATTACATCTATCAGTCTTAGTCAGCTATGATTTGAGTTTGTGCGTCACAAGTATATTGGACAGAAGTAATATATCCATCTTGGATTTACTTGGATTCAATCATCCTTTTAATCATACCTGCGAGTATCAGTCCCCTCCCCCTGTTCTCACATCTCTACGCGAGAATTTGCATGAGTTAAAAGGAAAAAGTAACTCCATCTAAAACAAAAAAAAACAAAAAAAAAACAAGGAATTAGCTCTTTTTGATTATGCATTCTACCGTCCTAACTAAACCCTAATTGTAGATATGGATACAGGCGACAGATGAGACGCTTTTATCTAGCTTCCTGGGGTGGAGGTAAATCCGCACACGCATTTAAGATTGAAAGTCTTCAATCTACCATGTTCCCTAGTGGTTGGCATATCCAGGCATGTTAGTTTATGCAAGAAAGGGCATGTTGTACATTGTCAAACTATGTAACAATCCCAAATCCCACCAATATCACATTTCTGACAAATGGTTCACGGGATCCGTTCCTTCGGTTTGTGGCTGCACATCCACGTGATAATATTCATTATGCAATGCATATGAGAAGTGTTTGGAGTCCATATCTAACTGCAATGCAAGATGACCGAGTGAAAAAAGACTGAAGACGCTTACCTCATATCTTGAAGAAAATGGGTTATAGTCACCTAACACACTTCCTAACTTCCGACGTATTGCTACTGGCAGTGGTGACGAGACAAATCGGTTCCTTCACTTTTATTGTTTTAAAAAAACTTGTTTGATCTTGGTATAGTGTTTTGTTTTCAATTTGTTTTTAATTCGTAAATCGTTAATGATTTGAATAGACTTTTAACGACCTTTTTAAGTGGAAAAAGGTCAATCCATGCCAATGAAACCAGAATGCATTTCTGAATTATGTTTTTCAGTATTTCTATTGTGAAGCGAGACACACACACACACACACATATATATATATATATATATATATTATACCAATTATCTTGTGATAATTCTTACTCAATTTCAACATTTCTATGCACTCTCGATCACTCCCCCCCCTCTGTTTTCTCCTTTAGACAGTTGTAAATTCTTTTAATCTGAGTAAGAGTTCTCTTCAAACATTGGGGCATTCGCAGAATACGATTAAATTGTCTCTTATTTCAAGAAATGCAAGATAAAAAATACTCTTTACCTGTGCCTAAATCAAAACGTAGATTCGATGAAAAAAGCTTCTTTCTTAGAAATGCACGCCTGTGGAACTCTCTTCCGTTTGCCTGTTTCCCACCTGACTACAACTTGGATGTCTTCAAGTCCGACATAAACAAATTCCTGATTAACCGCCCCCTTAAGTAAGACACTTTATCAAATCTCCAATACTAACAATTACTACGATACTATCCCATTAATTACTGTACACGCAATAACCCTTATCCCGAGTGGCTTCTGGGCCTTGATAAGTGGTGACTACCATGTAAAAAAAAAAATAAAATAAAAAAGGACATTATTGAAAAGTATACAATAAAAAAAAATGTAGTAATTTTTAATCAAAACCAAGGAAATTATTCATATGTTCTGTGATTAGATCAAATCTATTGGCAATAAAAAAACAACAAAGTGCAACAAGCCATGCAAATGAATAATTAGAAGATATCTACATCTAAACAGTGTTTGAATGTTTTTGTACATAGCGAGCTCATCTCTGAATATAATAGACATCATTAACATCTCTGCTATACAGATAGTGAATGATATCTTTACTCCAATGAGACAAAAGCAACCGTGGTTATCCTTTGAGTGAAAAGACTAAAAAAAGTATACTTTTATTTCAAGATAAAAAAAACATTTCAAGATAAAAAAAACTATTTTGGATGTAAGCTTAAAAACATTTCAAAGTAAAAACTATTTTTGACGTAAGCTTAAAAAACATTTCAAAGTAAAAACTGTTTTATGTAAGTGTAAAAAACATTTCAAAGGGAAAAGTATTTTATTATGTAACCTTATAATTACATTTCAAAGCAAAGACTATTTTTCATATAAACTTAAAAAAACATTTCAAAGTAAAAACTATTTTTCATATGTTTAAAAAACATTTCAAAGTAAAAAACTATTTTTCATACAAGCTTAAAAAACATTTCAAAGTAAAGACTATTTTTCATGTAAGCTTTAAAAACATTTCAAAGTAGAAACTGTTTTATGTAAGTGTAAAAACATTTCAAAGTGAAAAGTAATTTTCAAGCAAGCTTAAAAAAGCAAACTTTCATTATAAAGACTAAGCAAATATGTTCGTATTACAAAATATTAAAATTAAAAATAAAGACTCTGTTAAAATATACTTTTTATTAGATGATGATGATGATGATGATGATGATGATCATCATCATCATCATCATCATCATCATCACCATCATCATCATCATCTTGCAACCACAGTCGAAATGATGGAGTTCAGTAAACTTCATTATCTTTTCATATGGCTACTAATGTGTGCGCAACGCCACCACTACACATCTCGGAAAACAGGAGGAATGACCTGACCTTTCATTTGTATACAATGTCTTTGGTAATTCCAAATAGTTACCCATTTTGTACTGTTCAGGCTCAGCGTGGCTTAACACGTTGGTTATCTAACGAGATTTATCAACATGAATTATTAACATGATTGTGCCGTATTAAATCACGGCCACCGAGAGTAAGAAGAAGGCCTATTAGCTGAAAAATGTCTGCAGGCAATGTAGGTAAGATTTGTCAGACTGTCAGTACTATATGAGGATCATTTGAAAAAGAGCAATAAAACATTTTTAAAAAGAAAAAGGAACACAGTTCGATTAATACTTAAACTGAACTTTATTCAATATAAAATATAAATATTATCTATGTAAAATTAAGTAATTTTAAAGCAATATACAATTTAATACAGATAAAACTGAATTATGAATTTAGGGAACAAACAATTAAAGAAACATTAAACACAAATATTTTTTGGCCTTTGGAACAAGATCACAGTGTAGTATCTGTTTTGATGGTACACTTTACCTTTTTCTGTCCTCGGTCGGTGGAAGAGAAATCTTTCATGACTGACATTATTTTTGTTCTTATCCAGAGTGCCCCTTATTGGGAAGCTGGATTTTGCCCACAAGATTATATGTTGAAATATTTAAACAACTATTACTTTAAATACAGAAATTATATTTAAAGTTTTGGTTTTCTGTTCTTCTATGTCCATTTTTTCCCATGTTTTTCATCAAAATGTGTAGCGTATTAGTTGTCTCACAGGCCATCATCAGTAATCGCTCACTGGCAGTAACGCTGTGGTGTTCCCTGGAGACCAAGTGACAACAAATCTCCCCAGATTTCCAGTGTTCTCCACCTCTTGACCACTTGTGCAGATGATTGCATGTTATTGCAACAGCTGTTGTCACTGATTCTTGTTGGCATTGGCCATTGGTGTTTCCTGGAGTTTGGGTGACAAAATCCCCCCCCCCCCAGGGTACCAGATTTAAACTACACACTTCCAGTGGAGATTTGGTTAGTACTCTTCCACCTCGGTCTTTCCATCCTCCCCGACCCTTCACAACTAGTTGGTGTGGCGCCAGTCGATGTCCTCTACACTAGTTTTTTTTTTAATTATTATTATAACTATTATTATTATGATATTAATAAGGGTGTTTGTGCAGTGTACACACGTGTATTTTAAATATTATTTTCAACTTAAATTAAATTTTGGGTTTGTATTACCATACACATAGATTCGAAAAAGTTGTCAAAAAACAAATATATAACAAATAAATGTTATCAAAGGCAAGATAAGTCACTATCTAAACTGGATATGTTTTTAGGGGTTTGTATTATTATACACATAGAAAATCAAATATATACCAAATAAATGTTATCAAAGGCAAGATAAGTTACTTTTCTACCTAACTGGATATGTTTTTGGGGGTTTGTATTATTATACACATAGACTCGAAAAAGTGGTCAAGAATTAAATATATATCAAATAAATGTAATCAAAGGTAAAATAAGTTACTTTTCTACCTATTTGGAAAGGTTTTTAGTGGTTTTACTCACTTTAAAACGTATAATCGCTTCGAAAATCATACAATGTTTATCGATATATTTGAAAAAGAAAAATGTCGGCATGCTCGTTATTGAACTCGGTAAGTTTGGGAAAATGAGTTCAAACGAACAAATTATACAAAATACTGTTAGAAAACCATCGAATATATGTCCCGTTATGTCATGGTAACATATATTGAGTGAGTTTCTAACAGTATTTTGTATATAATTTTTTTGTTTAAACTTATTTCCCCAAACTTACCGTGTGCAACATCAAGCATGCCGCCATTTGCATTTTTCCAATACATCGGTAAACACTGTATGTTTTTCGAGCTGAATAAACACTTACATTAAATAAAAACACTAAAAATTTATCCAGTTTGGTAGAAAAGTAACTTATCTTGCCTTTGATAACATTTATTTGTTATATATTTGATTTTTGACAACTTTTTCGAATCTATATGTATAGTAAAACAAACCCGTCATGTAAATTAGTTACAGTTAAAATGTTATAAAAACCAAAAACTTTTTCAAAAAGTTTTAAATATATTTCTAATAAATAAATTATGCCCAGTGCTAAAATATTGATAATTCACCGATCGCAAAAAAAAAAAAAAAAAAAAAAACTGCCGTGAAAAATGCTTACTTTAAAATATTTGGAAATACTCAGTGAAAAGCTTTATTTGTTATTAAAAGAACGGACGTAAAACTATTCTCACATAAAAAATTGTTTGTTTTGCAGTAAAAACAAAAAATAAATAAAATAAAATATTCGACTTTCTCCGATAGAAATAAAAGTTCAAAACAATGAGAAATCTAATTGGATTTTGAATCTATTTTTTTAATATTAGTAGAGAGGAATTTGTAATGGCTATGTAGTATTTGGTATTTCGAGCATTAAGTAGTTACCATATGATATGACCTTTGATTTAAAAAAGATCCCCTGCAAATATTAAGAGTAGCATTGTAAATAACAATGTTTTCAAATGTTTTTTATTTCGTATGTATTGTTTACATTTTGAAATCGAGTAATTATGATCTTCGTCGGTAAATATATGAAATCAGTCATAGTTTGATTTGTTCCAAATCGATGTTCGTGAAAATTTGATATTTGACAGTTCTTAAATGCGATAATCACGATGGTATAATTATTTTGACCGGAAAATAAATGGTTAACAAAAATACCAATGTTAAACTTGGAAATTTGCCCCCCCCCCCCAAAAAAATAAATAAAATAACGATGTCAAACTTTCCATAACGCTTGGAAAAATGTAAACAGAAAAAAAGAAAAATCGAACGTAACGAAACGAAATAAAACGGAAATGAATTAGTAAATGGTACCAAAAAAGGAAAAAAAAAAAAAAAAAAAAACTAACGATGTCAAACTTTCCAGGGAGATCGAAAAATATAAACAGAAAAAAAATCTGAGGGAAACGAAACGAAATAAAACGGAAATGATTTAATCTATGGTTTAAAAAAGAAAAAGAAAAAAATGGAAATAATCTGTGTGTATATATGTATAGTTCTTAGTGTATAACTGCAAACAACGTAAAAGTAAGCAATATATTTGTGTTAGCGTAAAAATGTGAACAATGGAAAGCTAAGCCTGGTTTAGATGTAAATTTGATATTTTAGATTACGAAATGCGATAATTACGATGGTAATTTTTTTATTTATTTATTTTTTCTACTCCCACAGTTAGAAATTTCTTTTCCGGTCAAAATATAATTATTTTGACCGGAAAAGTAATTTCTAACTGTGGGAGCAGAAAAATAAATAAATACCCCCCCCCAAAAAAAAAACATAAGAAAAAACGATGTCAAACTTACCAGAAAGGTCGTAAAAACGTAACAGAAAAAAAGAAAAGTCGAACTGAACGAAATCAAACGAAACAGAAATAAATATATAAAAATAACGACGTGAAACATTCCATTAAGATAGGAAAAATGTCAACAGAAAAATATAACGGAACGAAACGAAATATAACGGAAATAATGTAATATATGGTTCCACAAAAAAAAAAAAATAAATAAATAAATAAATAAAAATAAAATGGAAAGAATCTGTTTGTAATTTGTTTGTATTAGTGGAAAAATGTGTAAAACGTGTAATATAATGTATTTATCTTTCCTAGTGTATAAATGTGAACAACGTATAAGTAATAGTGGTGCGTTTTCCCCAATAGGAAGCAGTTCAGATTTTGTAAGCAACTAATAAACTTGTAAACGGTGGACGTCCGTAGAAGTTCCTCGTGAACGATCAAGCAGCGGTTAAATGGGGAGCGGGAAAAGAAGGAATTTAATAGAAAGAAAAGACTTTACAACTTCCATTAAATCTAACCGATTTTGGCAGTGGACTCTCACCAGAACAAATATAGGAATGGACGATTATCGAGCAAGTGTAGAGGTAATAGGCCTATAGCACACCTCAGATAATGTGCTGAAGTTTGTGCATATCACATCTGCATGAAATCTCCCGATTTTTAATCCTATTAAGGTCAAACTCACACGGGAAAAATGAGTTCATTTTATTATATAGAGAAGAAGATATATAGAAGATAGAAGAAGATAGAAGAAAGATAGATAGAAAGATAGAAGAAAGATAGAAGATAGATGATAGAGATAGAAGATAGATAGAAGATAGATAGAAGAATAGAGTAGATAGAATAGATAGAAGATAGAAAGAGGATAGATAGAAGATAGATAGAAAGAAGATAGAATAGAAGAAGATAGAGATAGATAGATAGAAGATAGATAGATAGAAGATAGATAGATAGATAGAAGAATAGAAGATAGATAGAAGAAGATAGAAAAATGAGTTCATTTTATTTATATAGATAGGATATAGAAGAAGAAAGATAGATAGAAGATAATAGATAGAAGATAGATAGATAGATAGAAGATAGATAGATAGAAGATAGATAGAATATATGATAGATAGAAGATAGATAGAAGAAGATAGATAGATAGAGATAGATAGATAAATAGAAGAATAGAAGAAGAGATAGATAGATAGATACAAGAAGATAGAATAGAAGAAGATAGAATAAAAGAAGGATAGATAGATAGAAGAAGATATATAGATAGATAGATAGATAGATAGATAGATAGATAGAAGAATAGATAGAAGATAGAAGAAGATAGAATAGAAGAAGAAGATAGAAGAGAAGAGAAAGGAGAAGAGAGAAGAGAAAATAGAGAGAAGAGAAGAGATTTTACACTAGCGGGACTACCCGGCGTTGCTCGGGATCGTATAAACAATGAGAAAATCTAATTGGATTTGTAATATATTTGTTAATATTAGTAGAGAGGAATTTTAATGGCGATGTAGTATTTGGTATTTCGAGCATTAAGTAGTTGCTATTTTTGAGCATTAAGTAGTTACCATCTGATAATGACCTTTGATTTAAAAAAGAGAAGAGATAGAGAAGAGAAGATATAGGATGTTCTTACTTGCATCAGATGGTCAGGTGATGCTATATTACGCGATGTTTCTCCTTCGTCAAGCGTGTGTCGACTTTCAAACGTGCATGGCAGGTTTTATTGTAGATGAAGAATGTTCACAGAAATTGGAAATTAATTTATCTGTTTTATTCCAAAAAATAAGCGTTTCAAAGTAAAAACTAGTTCTTTTTTTATGTAGAGTTTAAAATTAAACTGGAATTATGTTAGCATTAATCATCTGGGACTTTTCCTCAGTATACACCGACAAGACTTCTGCTAAACAGATGGTCACATTCAATGCTGCCAAAACTAAACTTGTTCCTTCAATAATTACAAGAAACCTTCTCTACCACCAATAGCAATGACCAAAGATTCATTAACTGAAAGTACTTCTTTTAAACTCCTCGGCCTAACGTTCTCAGGGACATGAGTTGGAAAAATTACATTGAGAGCATTGCCAGGACCGCTGCAAGGAAGGTAGGGTCTCTCTACCGTGCTAGAAAGCTACTAACACCCGAAAGTATCCTGTACATCTATAAGGCCACCATTCACCCATGTATGGAGTATTGTTGTCATATTTGGGCTGGTGCATCTGCTACTAGTCTCTCGCTCCTAGACAAAGTCCAAAAGAGTGTCTCCAACCTGATAGGTTCTGAACTGTCATCTAAGTTTCAGCCTCTGTCCCACCGACGAATTGTTGCATCCCTCTGTCTGTTCTACAAGCATTTTAAAGATGAATTCTCTGACGAACTGCAAGCACTTGTGCCTCCCACGACATGAATACCTGCGACAAACCTGACAAGCAGCAAAATCCCACCCCTACACAGTAGAGATCCTTAGATATAAGTGAGCTTTCTATTCCAGTAGTTTCTTCCCAAGAACCGCTAGACTTTGGAATTCCCTTCCGGGTTCCTGCTTCCTCAACTGTACTGACATGCAGAAGTTCAAGTGTCACGTGAACTGACATCTTGCTGCCCAACTCTCTACACAGTATCCCAGTAGATCATGTCCCTGATAGTAGCCCTCTACACCAAAGTGGCAATGTGTATTGTTTGGGGTGAAAATGTAATTTAAAAAAAAATGTTAAAAAAAAAAAAAAAAAAAAAAAACCAGAAAACGGAAAGAAACAGTTTCATTTAACAGGAGCCTTTTTTTTTTTTTTCCTTTCACTAGCTGCAATACCCACCCCTGAACAGGCTTATAATATCGAGGAACACTTGAAGACTATTGAATAAATAAAATAAAATAAAATTCATTGCCACAAAAATAGCAAAGTGCGACAAGCTATGTATATGAACAGTTAGAAGATATATACATCTAAGCAGTCTCAATAGTTTCTCAATAGTTTGTCAAAGGCGACCATATTCCCGTATACAATAGGCATCATTACCATCTTTAGTAGGCTGCCCCCCCCCCATCCCAAAAAAACATAGAGAATGCTGTTCCTTATCCAATGAGACAGAAACGGCCATGGTACATCTTCCGTTGGGTTTCGGGACTCTATTATGATTAAAATAAACAAGCAAAAACAAAAAAAAACTAAAGTTACATCCAAATTTTGATCGATTTTTTTGCTGAAGTAAGGAGCAATCACCCAAAGATCATTGACTATGATGCATCCAGCATTACGTAATAAAGGAGAATCGTTTTCAAAACTTCTCTGCTCATTTATATAAATTATAATTCATAGAAAGTTGTCTGTAAGAGTCAATGTCCATTTGTTTTTATATAGTTTATATTAGAAAAGTAGTTCAGTGAGAAAGATTGGAAATTTTTATTGACAGACGATAAGAAGTCGAGTTGTGTGTGTCTGTATACGCGTTAATATTTGTGTGTGTATGTGTGGAGAGAGAGAGAGAGAGAGAGAGAGAGAGGGGGGGGGAAGGTGTTGCAGAGATTAGCGTTTAACTGGGTTCCACTAGTTTATTGAACAAAAATTTGGCTTTTTAAAAGATTTAGGTTGCTCTCAAAAATAAAAATAATTTCAAATAAATTCAGAAAGTTTCTGATTTGTCCAAAATATAATTACTTATTTTTATTCAGGTAGTGTATGCACAGATGACGTGCGCCACAAGCGCTTTTACGCATTATGCTTCTATACGTCGATGTGTAGGCATCGACTACTACGGATAGACTAATAATGAAATGCAAAACTTTTGGAAATTGTATTGATCGGGTTTTGCAATAAACCTCCCCCCCCCCCATTTTTTTTATAAAAAGATGAAACGTATTTATCATTTACAGAAATCAAGGTACTTATGCAGTGAAGGTATCGTGCTGAAATAATAACATTATTATTTAGAAACACATTCTTAACATAGGGAGGGAATTTTGTAACAATTCTATACTTTCATCTAACAATTTAAATAAACAAAATATAAGGTAAAGCTTGAATTTAACATGAAAATACTATAAAATAAATAGCACGGTATCTTCTCTGCACCGAAATCAATATCATAACCCGTGGAAGTTCTGACTGTGCCATTATAGATAACGGATGTTAAGCGCCATTGAATTGTCTGTAAGTGGAATTGCAATAAAAGTATGCTGGGGGGTTTCTAACACGGAGATTGTAAGTTTAAATTCTTCCTAAAGATGATATTTGATGATACTAAAATTGAAAAAAAAACAAAAAAAAAAACGAATTAACAGATGTATACCAAGATATATAAATATAGGTTTTAGGATTAAAATTGCCTTTGTTTTGTTTTTGTTTTCTAATAATAATGTGCATCTTTTTTTTCTTTCTTCTTTTTTTTTTTTCGTCCCCAACAAAAGAAGGGTGAATCTGTAAATTCACCTTTGTCCGTTCGTCTGTCCGCACTTTTCTCATTAACTATGCCTTGGAATTTTTAAAATTTTGCACAAACATTAAACATGATATGAGTAAAAAAGTAACAGAACGGATTTTCAGGGAAAACTCTGATTGCCCCCTATGGTATGCTTTTCGGGTTAAAATGACTAACTTTTGTGCTTATTAAAAAAAAAAAAAAAAAATGCCTTGCTTTTTTTATAAATTTTTTTAAAAAGTTGTAACTAACTGATTTCTATATAATTTTGTTTGTCTATACTTCACAATAACTCTTGGGTGTGCCCCAAGGGCTCTTTTAGGGCTAATAAAAACATTCGATTTTTGGGGACTATTTTACCATATTTGCCCAAAATTTTCTGTGTATTTCTATTTAACAGTTTTGCATGGTGCTAGGCTCAAATTTAAATATTTTAAGGCTTTGGGGACTTTTGGGGCTAAATGGGGGGGGGGCAAATGATGGATTTAGTCATTTCTTTTTTTTTTTTTTTTTTTTTGCATGGTGCAGAACTCAAATTTACATATATTAAGGCCTAAAACTGCACCGTTTGTTCATTTTCACCAGGATTTGACGTCCCTTGAGGACTTTTGGGGCTAAATGGGAGGGGGGGGGGCGTAAATGCTGAACTTAGTCATTTTTTTTATGCCTTGTTCACTGTGCATGTTTCACTTTTATTTTTTGTTGTTTTTTTTTTGCGGTAATGATATATTGTCTTTGTTAGTTCCTTACATCAAGTGCCGTTATACCTTGTCTGGAGCGATTTCTATTAAAAAAATAAAAATAGATATATAAATAAAACTTCTAAGTATATTTTGTATAGCTCCATCTTTAAAATTGATTTTGAGATTATCGAGATTATCACTGATGTTTCTCTTTACAGATGCTATCTTTCATTATTTCGTTTTGCATAACTTTTGAATTGGTAGTTATGTTTAATATAGAAACACCAAAATGTTTAAAGGTTACCGTCAGAGAATCCAAGAAAGAAAAAAAAATCCCGCATAAGAATGAAAAATGGTTTTATGTTGTTTTTTTTCCCCTATATATATATATTAATAAATGAGGAATCATTTCCATTTAAGACCCATTTAGTATTATGCACGTAAAATTAAGAAAAGCACGCTTGAAAAAAAATGCCAACATTATATGAATAAGCAAAAGCAAAACACGTGGGCACCGAATTTTACCTGATGTCGGGTTTATCTATAGACGAAATTCTTCAAATTCTCTCTCGAAACCTCTCTTGTTTAATCATATTTATTAATAACAAAATATAGATAGAAAATATTTAAGAAAAAGAAAAAGCATAAAACCATTTTTAATATCTATACTGATTTTTCTTAATCTCATTCTTTGGCCGCAACCGTTAAACATTACCCCATTACCAAGAAATGATGACTTTCCATTGATAATAATCAAATCATGTTCTTTGGTTAAACTATACTGGCTTGCACCATCATTCATTTTCATTTGGCGTCTGGCTGCAATTGGTGTTCCACTCTCAACAATCAGCTGAGATTGGGTCATTTCACTGGCCTTTTAGCTGTCGGGCTGAGGTATCCGTTCTGACTAGTTCCAGGAGGTCCACCTTCCCAGGCCTTACCTCTCAGCTTTCATATTTTCAGCAAGTTTATTGCTTGTTATCTGAGACACCAGCACCAGAGAATGCCGACAGGACTACTCAGGCATTTTTGGAAGGGCCAGAGATTTCCTTTTTTAGGGGCGTTGGCTCATTCTGCCCACCTTCCGATCTTGTGCTCTTGCCCTATGTGGCGCAAGGGAGGTAAATACCTACTGCTCGGTATGAGGATTCCTCAACATTTTTTTTTGTTCATATGATTAAGACAGTGGCCAACTAAACAAAAAAACCGTTTGCTCTATATAAATTACTGCAACTCATTATTATGGAATTGTTGATCTCTGGCTGTAATTTAAACCTGTAATTGCCATCTCTTTATTCGTAATTGACAAAACCTTCCTCTGGAATTTCGGTACTTATGCAGTATATGGACCGTGTTATTATTTGTAGATAGGGTTTTTAAGTTACTTTTAATTTTTACAGTATCTTTTGTTTATTAAATTGTTTGATGAAAGTATAGAATTTTTTTTTTTTAATGCCATTCCTCTTCCTATCGTAAGAATGAATTCCTAAATAATAACGTTATTATTTCAGCACAGTCCGTATTCTATATAAATACCAGTTTCTTTTCTTTTTTTCTTTTCTTCTGCTTTCATTCATTAATTCTGATTCTTCTTCGCCTTCTTTTATTTTGTTTTTCCTCTCATTACTCTTCTTCTTTGTTGTTCTGCTCTTGTTGTTTTTCTTCTCTCTTGCACCCATTCTTCTTTCTATTGTTTAGTGTCCTTCTTCCTTGCGTTCTTTCTTTCTTTTTTTCTTTCTTCTTCATCTCATTCTTCTTTTCTTCATTTTTTTCTTTTTCTTGTCCTTTCTTGTTCTTGCTGCTCGAATTGTTCATATTTTTTCTTGTTTTCCATTCTCTCATTATTTTCTCCTTCTCCTTCTTTTCTCCTTCCTTGTCTTCCTTCCACTTCTTTTCCAATACTTTTATTATTTTCTTTTCTTTTACTACTTTTATTTTCCTTCCTTTCTTATTCTGTTTATCATCCATTCTTCTTATTCTGCTGCTACTACTACTACTACTACTACTACTACTACTACTAAATGTATTCATTTCATTTTATTAAATTCCACCCAATAAATCTGCCTCAAGAAGGCTTGAAAGTCAGTCTCCTGGCTTATGCTCCCACGGATCGATGATCCTGACCTTCAGCCCATTCGGTGTGTAGCAACTGGATTTTCTGTTGATATCTTATGCTTATGTGCCCCACGCAAAGAAACCGAGGGAGTTGCATCAAGCGAACTGAGAGGCCAGATGAAGTGTAATTGACAAATTTCTGTTGCTGTTGCTTTGTGGCCACACATACGACTTATCTGCATCTGCCTGTTCTATCCACGTTTCACTAACTTGCCCAGAAAGTGTATCTAGCCATTTATGTTTCATGCCATCCATAAATGCAGGAAGTGGAACTGACAGGATTCGAACTGGACACACCTAGGTTATCAGTCTACGACAGCACCCACTTCACTATATTGGTATTGGTTTCCCCAGTTGTTTCTAGAATTAGGTATTTTCAGGAGGGACCACGTGAAGGTTGCCAACATCCATAAGTGAAAGAAGTGGTGCTATAGAAGTGGGAGGATTCGAACTTGGCACACCCAGGTTATCAGTCCACGACAGCACCCATTTCACTATATTGGTATGGTTTTCCACCCAGTTCTTTCTAGAAATAGGTATTTCCAGGATTAACCACATGAAGGTTTCCAACATCCATAAGTGAAAGAAGTGGTGCTATAGAAGTGTCAGGATTCGAACTTGGCGCACCCAGGTTGTCAGTCCACAATAGCACCCACTTCACTATATTGGTATTGGTTTCCCCAGTTCTTTCTAGAATTAGGTATTTACAGGAGGTACTACATGAAGGTTGCCAACATCCATAAGTGAAAGAAGTGGTGCTATAGAAGTGTCAGGATTCGAACTTGGCGCACCCAGGTTGTCAGTCCACAATAGCACTCACTTCACTATATTGGTATTGGTTTCCCCAGTTCTTTCTAGAATTAGGTATTTACAGGAGAGACTACGTGAAGGTTGCGAACATCCATAAGTGAAAGAAGTGGTGCTATGGAAGTGACAGGATTTGACTTGGCTCATCCAGGTCGTCAGTTCGTGTTGTTGCCACCTCATTACGATCACCTCTTTTTGATCGCTGAACGCACAGATTTATTCTGGGAATTTTAATAAACCCTTAAGAAACCCTTTCTTCTTTTTAAATATCTGTGGAAAATGAAATAGCAAAAAAAAAAATATATATATATATATATATATATATATAAAAATAATAATACTGGTATATATTTATACTACTACTTTATATTACTACTTTGGGATTCCTGTCTCAGTAGGAGATCTTAGAAATAAATTCCATCACATCTTGATATCAACTCCTGTGAGATATTAAGAAATATCACTCAAGCTAACATTTTTTTCCTACTTCCCTGCCCCCCCCCCCTTAGTTTTCTGTAAAGACAAATATTTCTTCGAAATTAAAAAGGAAAAGTTTATTTGGAAATTTCTGAAGACATGCATTTAAAAGTCGATTTTGGTTAAAGTTATTTTTTTTTAATTTTTTCTGAAAATGAAGAACCCAACCATTATTGAACAATTTCTACTAACTAGTGATTCGGAATTTCTGGACAGAATTACAAGAACGAAATGGATAATCCCAAAAATTGATGCTATACCTTGAGGATTATGTTCTTTCTCTCTCTCTCACTCTGTCTGTCTGTCTGTCTCTCTCTCTCTCTCTCTCTCTCTCTCTCTCTCTCTCTCTCTCTTTATATATATATATATGTGTGTGTGTGTGTGTGTATATACTCACACACACACACACACACACACACACACACACACACACATATATATATATATATAGTAATGTGATTGACAATTTAAAATTCAAATTAGAATTAAAAATTAAAAATCTGTTTCATAAGAAAGAACAACAACAAAGTCAATAATTTGTACGATCGTTTCGGAAACGATGATTTTTATTGTGATAGACATTAAGCCACGGACAATAATTTTGACATATAGTATTTTTTAAACAAAGTCTCCTCATCAGCAAAAATATTGGGTGTTTTTTTTTTTTATATATGTAAAAGACACCATAAATAAACCTAGCAATTTTTAAGTAAGGCAGATGTATCTTTTAATTCTTCGCCTTTTGAAAACCGTAATTATCGTCAAAGCATTCATTGGGAAGTCGATTGTAGCTTATAAACGCATGAAAAAAATTTTACTATCACATTAAGATATACTCTGCTCTGTAGACTACTTTTCTAATCCCCTTTAAATTTATATATATATATATATATATATATATATATATATATATATATATATATATATATATATATATATATATACAGTCATCCACATACAGTACTGTTTCACTGTATCACAGCTCATCAGTGCAGCTAGACAGGCAACTACCTCAAGCAAGGATCGAAACCCGACCGCCCGTGCGACAGTAAAAGTTTTGAACCATAGCGACAATCAGCAGTTGCTGTGCGAGCAGTGAATTAACAATGTTTTACATCGTCCGAATACCTAAGCTCGATTTGTTTACACAAAGAGCATTGCTTAATACGCCAATGGTATATCCTCTCTCTCTCTCTCTCTCTCTCTCTCTCTTTCTCTCTCTCTCTCTTTCTCTCTCTCTCTTTATATATATATATATATATATATATATTTACTATAATAATTAAATACCTACAGACACTAGTGTTTCATCCTTTCAGGAATCTTCAGTGCAGGGTGTCACGATTAACACCAGTCGACAAATTCGAACCCGGTAACACAAACCATCTCTGGCTTGATTAGCAAAGACCGCATCCATTCGGTTATCATTAACCGCGTGAAGTAACGTTGAAATTAAACATTTTATATTTAATTGTTTTTAACGGCAGTCAGAGTGATCTAATCATTATATGATGATCTAGGCATAGGAGCTAACTTGACCAACTTAATTCAACTGAAAGTGCTCAGCGATAAGAAACGGGTTTCTTAAAGGGGCGGACATAATTATTTACTATAATAATAATTATATATATATATATATATATATATATATATATATATATATATATATATATATATATATATATATATATATAGAGAGAGAGAGAGAGAGAGAGAGAGAGAGAGAGAGAGAAATAAAAAGGAACAAACCGAGTTATGTGTTCATCAACGTTTCGTCTTTATTTCGAGACTTCCTCTGGATGAATGAGATTAAGAAACAAAAAACAAAACAAAACACCAGTACAAAATATTTGAAAATGTTTCACGTGCAAAGTGTGACGCTGATTTCAGAAAAACGGAAAAAGACGTTGGAAATTTGAAAAGAAGGGGGGGAGGGAAATCTTTTTGAATTTCCAACGTCTTTTTCCGTTTTCTGAAATAGAGCAGCGTCACACTTTGCACGTGAAACATTTTCAAATATTTTGTACTGGTGTTTTGTTTTGTTTTGTTTTTTGTTTGTTTTTAATCTCATTCATCTAGAGTAGGCACCGCCAAAACTGGGGGGGGGCAGGTAAGTACTTTTTGACGGACCGTCTTTTTAAAAATCTACCAAAAATCAGATAATTATCCAATCAATACGAAATTTTCAGCGATCATTAAGAGAAGAATGAACTTTATAACAGTGTACTTATTTTTCATAAACAATATTATATATATATATATATATATATATATATATATATATATATTCTTTTGCTTACACCCCCCTTGTTTTGAGGGGGTTCCAAATATGCTTAAAATAATCATCTGAATCTGAACAAAACATATTGTGTTGTTGTAAGGGACAGGATTAAAGATTTAAAAAAAAAAAATTGTTTGCATACCTTATTTTGACGTCTGAATATCAGAACTTCGATTGTGTTTAATTATCCCGCTTTTGAGTTTTGAAGTGTGAAATTCGGTGAATATGTTAAGTAAAATAATTAATTTAAGTTAAGCAAAACAAAAAAAAACAAATTTTTTTTAATATTTATACGAAAAAAGCCATTTTAAAATCTTTGATTAATAAATGAACAATTTCTTTTTAGTGAGCCCAATAATGCATGAGCATTATTAAACAGGGCATGCTTTGAAAAATCGATGCAAAAAAAAAAAAAAATTCGATAAATATTGTGCCCTTTGTGTTAAAAATAGCATCATTTTTTCGACCCCGTTTGAAAACGTTTGCTGCCTTTCGACTACGGTGGACCAAACGCGCTGAAATAATTTTTTTTTATTCTGCTTTAAATTGCCCCCCCCCCCCATTTTGGAGAGCCTGGCCCCCACACACATACACATTAAAAACCAAACTCATACAAATGGTCACCCATCTGGTACTGGCCAGCCTCAGCGTTAATAATACATTGAAATGTTCGTCACTGAAAAATAAGTTTTTTTTGGCCTGTTTGGTTTTCCATAGTTTGCTTTTTATTAAGTACAAACGTAAACATTGTCTAGATCGACGCGAAGTAACTGGTTGCCTATATGAATAAGTGGAATTATTTGAAATCCAGGTACTTATATTATAATATTTTTGCATATTCTCATAGAAAATCACCCTAAATCTTAGTTAGACAACAAATAAATAAATTAATTATTTCAAAACCCCTTTTTTTTTTTTACTATTTATGTACGTTTTTTGTGCAAGACAAAAAATGTCAATTGTTAACTTTTTGCGAAAATTTAACATTTAAAATATAATTAAAAATAGTAGAAAAAGTTTTACATTATTCTGCTTTCTATATGATAAAATTCAGGGTTTTATCTTTCTGGAAAAAAAAAGTTACTCAGAAATAATGGATTTTAATAAATGTAATTTCGTTTTAAAAAACGACAACAACTTGATTTTTCGGCCATTTTTGGCGGTGTCTAATCTAGAGGAAGTCTCGAAATAAAGACGAAACGTTGATGAACACATTTTTTATTTCTCTATTTTGTCAGAATACTATTTCCATTATGTTCATCATATATACCAAAATTTACGTATTTAAATTTTATGATTTGAAAAAGTTAATCTTGAAATATAGAATTTTTTATTGTTTGAAAACAAAGAATCCAATTGAATAATCCAATTGAATAATCCAATTGAATAAATCTATTTCCTTTTATTGAATAAGTCTATATCCCTTTTCTGCCTCAATATCACATTCCTTTATTCTATGTATCTAAAATGTTTTAATAACTTTAATTTTCTATGTTTATTGCTTTTAGCAAATAAGGTGCAAACTAATAAAAACATTTGCTAATATTTTAACTCTGAGGAGATGATAAGCATCGAAAACTCATGGGTTAAGGAAATAGATTTATTCAATTGTATTCTTTGTTTTCAAACAATAAAAAAATATATATTTGAAGATCAACTTTTTCAAATCATAAAATTTAAATGCCTAAATCTTGAGTATGTATATATATATATATATATATATATATATATATATATATATATATATATATATATATATATATATATATATATATATATATATATATATATATATATATATATATTACATGGCTCTTGTCCAGGATTTCCCTATAATAAAAAGCAAAAATAAAAAAAATATGTATGATGTATATATTCTTGACAAAATGAAAATATGATTTCAAAAATTATGCAAATAAATCAAGTAGTTTTATTTATAAATAAGAAAATCTTTAAGCGATTAATGGAAATTTGGAGGCATTCCAACGTAAGTTTGAATTATGTTGAATTATCTCCCTTTGTTTTTTCAGATTGCTTTCAAAATGGCAACCAAGACAGCCATTCTTCTATTACTCATTAAATTTGATTTTCTTATTTAAAGAAAAATATTTAGTTAATTTGCGATTTTTTTTTTTGACTATGACATTTTCGTTTCATAATGGGTATATACATCATGCAGATTAAAAACAAAATTTTTATAGGGGATGGTTCTGGACAATGTGTACGCACACACACACACACACACACACACACACACACACACACACACACACACACATATTTTAACTCTGAGGAGATGAATAAGCATCGAAAAATCATGAGTTAATGAAACAAATTTATTCAATTGTATTCTTTGTTTTCAAACAATTAAAAATTCTATATTTCAAGATTAACTTTTTCAAATCATAAAATTTAAATACATAAATTTGGATTTATTTGCTCTATCTTGTATATTGAGCAATTTTTATTTGGCTAGGATAGTCTTATATAAAATATTACATCTAATAATATTTTGTAAAACCGAAAATCACTGGATTTACATATTAGTAGATTTTTTTTTACCAGGGAATCACCACTTATCAAGACCCAGAGGCCACTCGAGGATAAGTGTTAAAGAGTTTACAGTGGTCAATAGGACAATATCATAGTAATGGTTAGAAGTGAAAATTTGGTAAAATTGAATTAATTAAGGGGGACGGCTCATCAAGAACTTGTTCACATTGGACTTGAAGACGGCCATATTATAATCAGCTGGAAAGCAGGCAACCGGAAGAGAGTTCCACAGGTGTGCAGTTTTAAGAAAGAAACTTTGTTCATGGAATCTATGATTAGATTTAGGCACAGATGAAGAGTGGAGACAGTTATTGGTAGTGTTTTCAGAAAAATGAGTGTTTCTTGTAAATGTTTGGCGAGGGAGAACCATAGATTGGAGCTCAGACGAGCACTTGTTATGAAAATAATGATAAAACAGAGACAGGCCCGCAATGTCTCTTCTGTGAGAAAGAGGTCACAGGGAAGAGAAAAGGGCGCTCCCACAAGGCTACGAAGTCTATTTTGAACTTTGTCAAGACAAGATAAGATCTTCCTTGCAGCTTCTACATATATTTTCATTTCATTATTCTGACGTATAGGAGCCGCTTTGTGTGGAATTGCTTTTCTCGGGTCTAATTTTCTTTTGTGATCCATTTCTTGCTCTGCATGGTCATTAGCTTGTGTCGACTAAATTTACCGGCATTTCTTCTGTTATATGAGATAAGAATAATTAATATTCGAATGATGGTGATATGGAGCCCCATAATGGCTATCAAAGGAATCCCCCACCAGATTGAGTTGTTCCAAAAGTAAAGCCTCCTATTTTTTTTTAATTCATATATAGAATATTTTACATGTAATATGTTCTTACTTAATTCAGGCGGTCAGGTGAAAGATCCATTATACTATATTTTGAGACGTCTTCCCTTTGTCAGGTATATGCTTGCCTTTCAAACATGCTTGGTGGGTTTTATTGTAAACCAAGTGAATAGAAGGCATTACTTCTGGAACTTCCTATATATATATATATATATATATATATATATATATATATATATATATATATATATATATATATATATATATAGGAAGTTCCAGAAATAATGCCTTCTATTCACTTGGTTTACAATAATATATATATATATATATATATATATATATATATATATATATATATATATATATATATATATATATTAAAAACTATCCATACATGACGTTTCTGAATTCCGCAAGGACCCATGGCGCAGTGGTTAGAGTACTTGGAATTGTAAAAAGTGATATTCTCTAGAAGGTTGAACGTTCAATCCTCAGTGTGGATTAAAAAAAAAAAAATACAATTGTGAATTACTTAAAACCTCTATCCAGTCATGGCTGACAGAACAAGAGCATGCTATCTCAGAGAAGTAAATAAAGGGTCTGCCCAAAATTCTGTCCAAATTCCCAAGTTTGACAGAAACATTCCCGAGTTCGACAAGATACACCTGAAGAAGGTCGGAGGTTACATCGCGTGAAACCTTGTGAAAATCACACTCAAGATGACAACAGTAATCTGATGAATCCAAATAATACAATACATACATATTCCTAAGACGAACCAACGGTTTCATTGTATAAGAACAACTTTCTGTGGTTGATTAAAATCCTATACAAATCATCAGCGTCATGTGGAAAGAGGAAAAACAAACGGAAAAGAAAAACAAACATATACATATAGTGGGAACATACAGTATTCAGATAAAATGAACCATCTCATATGATTCGTTAAATTTCAGATGTAATCATAAATTTAAGAATATTCTGAAGTCATAATTGAAAAATTTCGTGAAACAAACATCACAGTAAACAAGTTTGAAAAAGATTTTAAAAAAGACTTCTAAAATTCACTTTTAACTAGTTTTAGGAACTTGTATACAAGCATGTTGAATCGGATTTACCCTGAAACTGCAGTAAAGTATTAAGATAAGGCACTTAAAAAGTGTTTTGTTATATATTTTAATTTTATGAAAAATATGTATGGCAATTAAGTTACACATAATTATATCTGGCATTATGTAGTTTAATTTTCATCTCGGTTTTCATAACTTACTATCTGGCTCTACTTATGTATTGAGCACTGTTCAAGTAAATACTGAATATCGATATGTAAAATAGTATATCGCCTTATAACATTTTATGTAGATACATATAATAATAGTAATGGTGATGATGATAATTAGAGAACTGAGCTCTTAGGGAAGCTTATTGCCACTCAAATTCCAGTGAAGACCAATGGTTGCTACCAATGAGAAATCAATGGTAAATGGCTGTTGCAATAATGCAAATTAATTTGTAAATATTATCGAAAAAGGTAGAGAGTACTGGAAATCTGGGGAGACTTGTTGTCACTCAGACTCCAAGGAACACCACGCATTGTTCTTAAAGAGAAATCTTCGATGTTGACCTGTGTGAAAACTCCTAGTGAGTGACTAATAATAACAAACAAGAAGGAAAGAAACTGCCAACTTGTAGATTTTGCCGTCCCAGCAGAGCACAGAGTGAAGATCAAAGAAACAGAAAGTCAAAACAAATATGCGGAACTTGCCAGAGAACTGAAAGGATTATGGAACCTGAATAAAATCAATATAATACCAATAATTGTAGGAGCACTAGGAACAATCCCAAATAACTTAGAAAAAAAGACCAAGAGAAATCGGAATCGATGGAAAGACTGAGATTATGTAACGAACAGTAATGCTGAAAACAGCTGAAATCTTAAGGAAAACCCTTGAGTGCGGAAACTAATCCACGTGAGCAACAAACGTTAACCAAACATATAAACTGCAACAGAAGTGAAGCAAAAAGTCGCAAGTAAGAAAATGGAACCGCGAAATTGTAAATTGTCTGTCTCCCACATCTCCTCCAAAATCTGTAGAGTCACCATGACTGGTACCATACGAAATAGTTAAAGGATCAAGGAGAATGGAAAAACTGAGGAGAGAAAGCACTAACCAGACCTCAACTGGATGAGTGCAAAGAGGATAGACCCTGGGGAGGCTTATTGCCACCCAAATTTCAGTGAAGACCAATGGTCGCTGCCAACAAGAAATCAATGGTAAACGGCTGTTGTGATAACGCAAATTTATTTGCAAAGATTATCAAAATTTATTTGCAAAGATTATCAAAAGAAATGAAGAGTACTGGAAATCTGGGTAGACTTATCACGCATACTCCAGGGACACTACAGGTTGTTCTCACAAAGAAATCTTTTATCATGGTCAATATGAAAACCCCTAATAATAATTTTCTAGTATAGCTAATAAAACAAAAATGTGGGTAAAAAAGAAACACGGCAAATTAGTTTTACCAAAGGCAAACTAAGTACTCTTCTACCTATCTGGATAAGTTGTTTGTGTGTCTTAACTTATTTTAACGTGTTTATTTACTTTGAAACACATGTAGTTCGAGTCAAAAGTTAGGAAAGAAAAAATGGCTGACACTAAACGTTCAACTGGAGAGTCTCAAGAATCGCTTAAACATAAAAAATTAAACAAGAGCCCATCCAATAATATATATAAAATCTATATATCTATCTATACATATGTATATATTTTTTTCTCGTGTTCTGTACAATATGATGTTGTGGATTGTATTTCAGTCAGCCAATTCACATTCTTTCCATTTCCAAATGATGGGATGGGAATGATGCTGCAGAGGATGTAGGAGGGGAAGTATGAGGTGAGTTGATGGTAGCAGGCTTGAAGAATGCAAACCAGATGGAAGTAAACTGTTGCCTATCCTCTACTTCTCCCAAAATGGCTCCAAGTCCTATAAAAGCTTATGTTTTGTTAGTCATTTTAACGTTTTCCTTGATATTTTATTATCAATTTGAATTCTAAAAAAGAGCAATTAATAAAAATTTCAGACAATTGGTTCGCATTGACTCCAAGAACTTTGTCCCGATATTTGCCTCCCCCCACCCCGAATTCTGAAGTGTTTTAAATATTTGAAAGTTGCTTTATAAAAAATCGGTCATGTGATTTTACTAATTATGTGACAAGTTAATGCACGACAACTGCTCCTGCTGATTTTCTATTCATGTGATAACTAGGCACGTTATTCGAGCAACTACAGATTTTCATGTCAAAAACAAAAGGCAACAAATTTTAATTTAGACGGACTACGTTTTTTTTTCTTTTACGCTAAAAATCTTTGTAAAAAAAATAAATGTTTTCTTTTTTTCTTTCTTTTTTTTTTCAGACTGACAGGTATGATTTTAGAAAAATTAAATAGTTTGTTGATATACTTATTTTTTACTGTCATTTTTTGGTAAACATTTAGGAGTAAAAATCAATATTCTAAAAAAATTTTAAAAATTACGATTTAAAAAATAAATTTTATTTTTCTTTTAACTTAAGGGAACTTTTTGTTGGACTCTTTTTAATATTCTCCCTAAATCTGAACTGAGAACAAACTTGTTTATTAATTACAAAGATTTTTAGAAAAAAAAAAAAAAAAAGCAGCAGGTACAACTTGTCGTGCCTTAATTTGTTGTGTTTAAATATCACACAAATAGAGAATCAGCAGAAGCAGTTGTTGTGTTTTGTCATACATTTGCCGTACCTTAACTTGTCATGAATAATTATTAAAACCAGATACTTTTTGTTCGCTTTTTTTTTTTCTGTTACACATTTACGTCAAGTGGGTTCATACCTTGTCTGGAGCGATTTCAATAATTAAAAAAAAATGGAGAATAAGAGTAGACTGATGGTAAGACCACGTTGAAAGAAGGGATAAAAGTTCTTGCATTAGTAGATGTAGAACAGTTGAGACAGCAGGTTCAGTTTGCAGACGCAGACTAAGGAAAAGCACGGGAGTAAGTGCTATGAATGGATCTGAAAGTAAGAATAAAGATCTGGCCAGCTGCCCAACACGGCAGCATGTGTTAACAGGTGTTAAAACGGTGGTGGTGGTGGGGATGATGATGATGATGATGATGATGATGATGATGATGATGATGATGATGATGATGATGGAAAAAAAAGGATGAGAGTTCTTGGGTTAATAGATCGAGAACTACTGAGATAGAAATAAAGACCTGGTCAGAGATAGATTAGTTTGGAAGTCAAAATGCTTAAAGCCGTCCAATGCATGCCTACATGTAAAATGAACGTTTACTTGTTGTTGTTGTTGTTGTTGATGATGACGACGACGACGTCGTCGTTTGTTCGATAACTACTCATACTTTATTTGACCTAAAGGCATACACTTGGGCGGGCATAATAGTTTATCAATGGAGAGAGTCATAAGAGTATTGCCATCGGCAGTTAAATTCCCCGGATGTGAAACCCAATGGGATGCAACAAAGGAAATAAAAATCTACATTTCTTTCCGTGTTATACCAACCGTAGTGGAACACTATTTTTAGATTTTAATTAATGTTAAGTTTTTAAGCCTTCATCTCTATCTATATATAAAGCTAGCTATCTGCTATATATTTACATGTATGTATGTACAGGATTCATTCCTAAACTAATTTACCAATCATTATGAATTTTAGTTACCGATGCACCTTGCGTAAGTTACTTAATGGCTTCATTTTGGACAGACGTTTTTTTTTATAAGGTAGTCACCACTTATCAAGGCCTGAATGCCACGTGAGGATAACCTCCAATAATAAGGGTTAATAAATGTAAGGTGGTAGTGTAGTAATCGTTAAATGATGTAAGTTGGGTAGAATTTGATTATTTAAAGGGACGGCTCAACAAGAACTTGTTTGCATTGGACTTGAAGGTTGCCATATTGTAATCGGCCAGTGGAGCAGTGTTCCAAAGGTGAGCAGTTCGTAGAAATAACCTTTGTTAATGGAATCTGTGTTTAGATTTAGAGTGGGGGAAATTGTTGATAGTGGTTGTAGTTAATCGAGTATTTTATGTGAAAGTTTGGCGAGGGGGACCATAGTTGGAGCTCAAACGAGTACTTGCCATGAAAATAATGATAGAGCAGAAACAGGCTCACAACATCTCTTCTGTGGGAAGAGAAAAGTGCATTACCTACCATGTTTCGAAGCTGGTTTTGAACTCTATCAAGACAAGATAGGGCGTGCCGAGCATCTCCTGCCCAGATATGGTAACAGTACTCCATTTTAGGATGCACTTAGCTCTTATATGGCAATGAAATACCTAGTGGAGCAGTAGAATGATTCAACCACTTTTCCAGCAATCTTGGCAACAGATTTGATGTATGTATTCTATTTCAGATTAGGAGTGAAGGTCAGACCCAGAAGCTTGTAAAGGCAAAGCTTGCCAAGATGACAGCCATTCATTTCAGTTGGAGTAGATGGCGGTCAGAGCAATTATGATGAAAATTCATTAAATTTAAACCATTTTTTAATGTTATGAGGTAAGCTGATCTACCCATTTCAGCAAGAAATAGACTTACCAAGAAAATATAAATATAGTTACATTTAACATGTAATGGGGTAGTCATCAGGACACTTATGCCCTTCCCCCCGGTAGAATCATGACATGTATTCTGTAACATACTTTTGCAAATAAACTGTTAATTACATCATTGTGTTTATCTTGATTATTACTAGGCTACAACACTTGCAATAAGGAATTCAAAACTTACACTGTTACAACACTGGTGACGAGGAATTCGAAACTTACACTGTTACAGCACTGGTGACGAGGAATTCGAAACTTACACTGTTACAGCACTGGTGATGAGGAATTTGAAACTTACACTGTACAGCACTGGTGACAAGGAATTTGAAACTTACACTGTTACAGCACTGGTGACGAGGAATTCAAAACTTACACTGTAACAACACTGGTGACAAGGAATTCGAAACTTACACTGTAACAGCACTGGTGACGAGGAATTCGAAACTTACACTGTTACAACACTGGTGACGAGGAATTCGAAACTTACACTGTTACAACACTGGTGACAAGGAATTTGAAACTTACACTGTAACAGCACTGGTGACGAGGAATTTGAAACTTACACTGTTACAACACTGGTGACGAGGAATTTGAAACTTATACTGTTACAGCACTGGTGACAAGGAATTCGAAACTTACACTGTTACAACACTGGTGACAAGGAATTTGAAACTTACACTGTTACAACACTGGTGACGAGGAATTCGAAACTTACACTGTTACAACACTGGTGACAAGGAATTTGAAACTTACACTGTTACAACACTGGCGACGAGGAATTTGAAACTTACACTGTTACAACACTGGTGACGAGGAATTCGAAACTTACACTGTAACAGCACTGGTAACGAGGAATTCAAAACTTACACTGTACAGGACTGGTGACGAAGAATTTGAAACTTACACTGTAACAGCACTGGTGACGAGGAATTCAAAACTTACACTGTACAGGACTGGTGACGAAGAATTTGAAACTTACACTGTAACAGCACTGGCGACGAGGAATTTGAAACTTACACTGTACAGCACTGGCGACGAGGAATTCGAAACTTACACTGTTACAGCACTGGCGACGAGGAATTCGAAACTTACACTGTAACAGCACTGGTGACGAGGAATTCGAAACTTACACTGTAACAGCACTGGTGACGAGGAATTCAAAACTTACACTGTACAGCACTGGTGATGAGGAATTCGAAACTTACAGTGTACAGGACTGGTGACGAGGAATTCGAAACTTACACTGTAACAGCACTGGTGACGAGGAATTCGAAACTTACACTGTAACAGCACTGGTGACGAGGAATTCGAAACTTACACTGTAACAACACTGGCGACAAGGAATTCAAAATTTACACTGTAACAACACTGGTGACGATGAATTCGAAACTTACACCACTATAACACTGGCAAGAAAAGATTCAAGACTTACATTCTCACAACATTGGCAGCAAGAATTAACAAACTACACTTCATAACATTAACTTTGGAAATGTATTTGAGCATTACCCAAACCCATGTCACACACACTGGAAGCAATGATTTGAAATCTATATCTAGTCTGTTTGACAAAATGTAAACAAATACATACATCAGCTAAACATTTATAGCATGAGTATGTCTAGGACAAGTATTCTAGTATATGTATATAATCCTGTTAATGTACGTGAACATAGTCAGAACATGACGTGACCAGGGGAATCTTACTTAGATTTAAAAAATAATCCTCTATTCTTTTATGGCCAGTTGTAGTTCATGCAAACAATTGGATGTTTTGAAAAAGTGACTGTGGCAGCATCAGATGAAGATCATATTGTATGGTAACTGAAAGGTGCAATACTCCAGGTAGTGGGGAGTCGTAATACATCTATTGCAGCGATGCAGGTAGATTATAATCAGCTACTGAAAGATTAAAATGACAGTTTTTTTTTGTTTTTTTTTACATAGGCATCACCACTTATCAAGGCCTAGAGGCCACTCGAGGATAAGATAAAATGCCAGTTCCTAAAGAATTTAAACTCAAAATGCACTGCTTGCATAAAAATGTAAAAGATAAGCCGGAAGACTTCATGGCACCCACAATGATTCTAGAGAACTTATGAAAGACCGGCTGACAGTGATGTCTGACAGAGATGGTTTGAGAGAAAGAGTGGGAAGAATCCAATAAGAATTCTTTACTTAATTGACTGATTCATCTAGAATATAAATGTCAGTTGTCTGTGTGTATGTCCAGCTCAAATCTGAAAACTTCCCTGAATGAATAATATTTAAAACTAGCGGGGGTACCCGGCGTTGCCCGAGTATTTGTTTCCGGGACGGGGGGGGGGGTTTAAAAATGTTATGGTAGGTAAGTAGGAAGGATCAAACCCGGAGTCATGAGTAAAAGTAGGAAAATAAAGTGTGAAAAAAAACAACAAAAAAACATCTGCAACGTTAACAGTTCGGCCACCAAGAAAAGTCCATTCCAGTTGTTTAGGAAAAAAAAAAAACGACTACGGTAGGTCGGCGCGAACGTGAAAATATAATGTGAATTGTCCAGCACGCTAACCACTACGCCACAGAGCACTGCAGCTTAGTTTAGTGATTTTAAATAACTTCACATGAAAGAACTACGAAGCCAAACCGGTGTTCTCTTCTCAACTGTTCCTTGTGAACGATCCTCAAACGGTGTTAAGTGGTGGCAGGGGGAGGAGGAATTTATTAGAGAGAAAATATTTTACCACTTCCATTGATCTTAACCGATTTTGGCCGTGACTTCTCAGCAGAAAAAGTATAGAAATCTAAAATTATCGAGGAATTTGAGAAATAATAAGCCTATAACACACCTCAGATATTGTTCTGCCGTTTGCATGAAATATCTTGATTTTTAATCCTATTAATGTCAAAATCAGACGGGAAAAAATGAGTTCATTTTATTTATATAGAGATATAAAAAATAATTATTCACTATTTCATCGTAAACTAGCTCAGATTTAGTAAAGAGGGGAGAAAAGGTATGCTGACTCATTTTATGAGAAATTTCTAAAAAAGAGTTAATCTGTGTGTATTTGTGTGTATGTCCAGATAGAAAAATAGACTGGGCAGAGAAGAAAGAAGTGGGTTTTGGGGAGGGGAAGATACGGACAGAGAGAGAGAGAGATATGTTTTAATAGAATACACTTTTACCTCAGGCAATGCAACGTAGCCCTACTAATATATATTCAACTTTGAATACTAATATGAATGAAACATGTAATATATGAGAAACGAACCAATGTATAGTTATTTATATATATTATTAGTAGGGAAACCTTACGTTGCTCAAGAGTGAATGATAATCACACAATTCACACTCTTATATTTTTATAGTTATCTTTGGGTAGGATTGAAACGTGCCATACTTGATAGAGATGTTGAATCTCTACGGTTCCAGATGAGAATTTTGTGAAGATAGTGGTTTCCATCCTACCCAAAACTGGCCAGAGGCTTACTTGGCTAAAACGTGGTAAGACGACAACAACTACGGATGGCAGTGATTGCTGAGAATGCAGATAGGAGATTCGAGGTTCCTATCCATCGCGGTTACCACCTGATGAAGGCCAGAGGAATAGTTGGCTGAAACGTCGTGAAACAACAACTAATAAAGATGAGAATAATAGTCCGCAATAAACAAATTAATATAAAACCCAATGTGATAACGACATAAGCATTAACAGTTAAATGAATCAATAATTCTTAATATTTCATATCAAAATATATTGTATAAATACGGTGCAATATTTTTCTTTGAGAACTTTGACTTTCGTTTATGAATACCAAATCTTCAATATACAATGAAAAGAAAAAAGAAAATAATCCGTTTTTGATAAATCGTTTGTTTTTTTTTTTTGTCGTTTTTTTTTTTTGTTCGTTTTTTTTTTTTCATATACAAGTGTTTCTGATATTCAAGGGATAGTTGATAAAAAAATTCTACAGTATCAAAGAAAAATCTCAGTATCACAGGAAAACCTAAATGCAATAAAGAAAATTTCAACATAATGGAGAAAATCTTCACATTACAGAGAAAGCCCCCGATATCCTTGGGCAATCCTTACGTCCTGGCAAAAATCTTGACGTCATACAGAAAAATCTTGATATCTCTAGAACAATCTTGACATTACAGAATAAAATTCTTGACATCCTGGGAAAATTCATGATATCATGAGTAAAGTCTTGACATTATTAAGAAAGTTTTGACATCATTACGA